>NW_012267220.1:33178416-33196285 GCF_000151885.1 Dipodomys ordii | reverse complement strand
AGTGTGAGCCACCAGCATCTGGCTCCAATCCTTTTAAATTGGAAGAAGTTTCAAAATTCATCTGCTGGACATAGAGATAACATCTCCTGAATAATACTGATGTGCTTTACTGACCCACTCCTTCATTCATTGTGCTAGAGACATATTTTAGATTAGGATTTTTGTAGAAATTAATAGTTGCAACAGTTAAGCTGTGTCAAGAAAGATTATTTCCTAGCTACCCATCTAGTGGGTCACAACTGTAATCCTAGCTACTCAGAAGGCTGAGATCTGAGGATTGCAGTTAGAAGCCAGCTTAGGCAAAAAGTCTGTGACACTCATCTCCAATTAATTACCAAAAAGCCAGAAGTAAAGCTGTGGTTCAAGTGAGTGAAAAAGCTAAGAAGCATTTCCCAGGCCCTGTGTTTAAGCCCAAGTACCAACACACACACACACACACACACACACACACACACACACACACAGAGATGATTTTTCTATACTTCTTTAGCACTTATGTAACATATGGAGAAACAAGTCTATAGGGAGGCAGGCCACAGTTGTTTCCATGCTTGTAAGTCCTGGCTCTATCTGTAACAACTAGGCCAGCAGGATAAGAAGAGAATGATAAATTGTAGAGGCAGGAAGTTTGTTCACTCCTGGCCTCAAAGGACCATGAGGAGGAGCAGGGAGGCCCATGCCAGAGGGACACACTGATCTTGATCTTCCATCTGTGCTGCCTCAGTGGGGAAGATGTGTGAGATACGTTTAAGTCACCAGTGGCCTTTCTCTTCATCTCATCTTTAGGGCTCTGTGTTTCCACATAGGCTCTACACACCAGCCTGGGAAGTGGCCACATCACAGTCAACGCAGCAGCACAGTGAGGTTAGGTAGTGGAAGGGCTCAAGTTATCTTGGGAAAGTTACCCTCTGTTCCTGTGTGGTGTGGAAAGAAGTTGGGTCTCCTGAAGATCCTTCAAAGGGTGGAGCATGGATGCTGGTTGAGTTTGGCTGGAGAACTTACCAGAGAGGGATGCCTGTGGTAGGGGCAAGATGGTGCTATGGCCAAGGGCTATAAAACAAATTTCCAGAGTCCTGACCTCACTGGAGTCATAACCAGAGTCAAGGAACCCACAATCCGGGGAGGGGGGGGGTGGCAGGAGGGAGAGAGGGTAAAGAGGGTAGGATAAAAGGAGGCTGGGCTCTGACTCAGCCAGGAGAGAGAAAATGCACCACCACAAACCACCCAACCCATAATCTTCAGCAAACATGGGCAGAGTGCCAGGAATAGGTCACATGTACATCAGTGGTCACTAGTCCAGGGAGCAGCTCAGATGAACCACCCTTCAACAGACACGAAGACAATCCAGAAAATTTCATCTGGAATGAAGCCTGGCTCTCTCCTTGTATGTACAGGACTATCTTGGTGAGAGAAGGTGAGAGGGGCCTTGAAACCCTGGACATTTGCTACAAAAGAGCCTGAGTTATGGAAAGAAAACTCTGTCAGAACACAGGATGGACTGAGGGTTGGGTTGAACCCCACATCACAGTGAAATGGGGGTAATAGGACAATCAGACGATGTCTCTTAGCCCTCTATGCTCCACTTTTACAACGGAATGCCTGCTTTGGCGATCCTGTCATCTAATCTATCATCTAATCCATCTGGCGTTTCTGTTTGTTTGTTTTGTTCTGTCTGATACTGTGGCTTGAACTCAGGGCCTGAGTGCTGGCCCTTAGTTTTTTTGCTCAAGGCAAACACTCTACCACTTAAGCCATTACTCCACTTCTGGCATTTTGATGGTTAACTGGAGATAAGAATTGCATGGACTTTTTTGTCCCAGGATGGCTTGGAAACTTGATCCTCAAATCTCAGCCTCCTGAATAGCTGGGATTATGGGTATGAGCCGACAACATCCACCCTGATCTTCCTAAGTTCAGGAAAGGACTCATCTGGAAGACTAGTAGGATGAGTAGATCTGCAAAAATCAAGTTTCAGCATGAGTTCCATCCATGGTCAAAGGCACCTGGGTAATAAAAACCCAACAGGGGCCAAAGCTTCCCATCCCAGCTACAGTGTTCTCATCCTCCTGCAGATCTGCAGAGGTGCCCACGGAACCTGGGTGGAGGTGTCGTAGCTCAGAGCTTCCGGTGTTCCATAGCTCCAGTCATTTCTTCCAGCCTTCATGCAGGAAAATTCTGCGGTGCAACCACATCTGGGGGTGGCATCACTCTGTGTTCCTTTCATTATGCCAAATATTCTCCATGGAACAGAGCTCATTGGATCACGATGGAACAAGGTGTTTCTTTTCTGTTGGTTTTTTCTCCCAAGTATCACCTAAGACTGCAACCTTTACTGGCTGCAGTTCGCACTCATCTGTAAAACCACATTCAAAAGAGAAAGACGTTGGCAACCTACTTAAGGGTTTTCCCCCAGAGTGTTCCTTACCTGACTTTAACCAGATGCTGAGCTTCAACTTATCTCTCTCCCTGACTTTCTCGGCATGTAAAAGACACAAGAAATACAAGGAATGCCTGTTATGCTAAGGACTCTCTCCCCCTTTTCCCCCTCCCCTGCGTTTTTTTTCATTCCAGTACCGGATATACAAGTTCCAGAAGAGGAATATACATCCCCAGAGTCTGAAATCAAATCTGGAATTCATATCCTCTGAAAATGTGCTTTATTAAAAGCAGAATCAAGAAAGATTTTAGAATGATTTTATTGGAGAAGTTGATTGTGTAGAGAATGCTTGGAATTAGAGATAATTTTGGGCATGTTTTACAGGCAGCTAACTGTGGACAAATGGAAACATTGGGCATTTTGTTAACCTTCCTCTGCAAAGATTTAAAACCTTGCCTTTGAACTGGGTTATCAAGTCAGAAAAGAAAACAAGAAGGCGCAGTAAAGCTCATTCATCTATAATCACCACAACCCAGAGACCTGATAGCAGTTAAAACTTCATGCACTTTATCATTTTGAGGCTAATCTTTGCAAAAATTTGCATGTGGACGCTTAGGATATTTAGTGCAATCCTCACCTGTTGTGAAAGGTGGACAAATATGGGAGGCTGCATGTGTGCAGGCGTGCTTAAGTGTGCTTGTGTGTAAACTCCTATTGGTTGAATTTAAGAGCTAGAAGCACTTGAATCTAAAGAGATGGAACGTGAGCAAGGCACAGCAACTACACTGGTATTATTGGGGGGGGTCCTCTGAATGGGGGAGCCAGGTACTGATCCATTATCCCTTTGGGGCTCAGTTGATTTTAAATTAGTTGTACCCTTCTCCCCCTCCCCCCGCCACATCATCCTAAATTCCATTGAAGCTCAAGGTATTTCTCTGACATACACCATCATTTCGAGGGGGTCAGCCAACTCAACAAGAGTGAAGTGATTATAGGATTCACATTCTGGTAATAAAAGAAGAGCTAAGCCCTTTAGCCTGTCAGAGGAGAAAGCAAGGACCTGCTGTGACCCAGAAAAAGCCCCCTAGATTCTGAAAGCTCCCAGGACAAAGAGGAGTCAATATTTCTGAGCTAATTCAAAGGGTTGCTGTTACATTGTTTGTGAGGAGGCCTAGAGGAAAAGCCTTGGAATGTCAAAAGTGACTTTCCTGGTGGGGCCATAAGCTGGCTTTCTGCCACAATCAAATTCAAGCTCCATTATCTGCTCTGCCTGTCCTCCATTCACTGGCAATGTTTTCTGAGATTGCTTTATCTAAACAGCTTTCTTTCTCTCGTTGTCAGGATATGTGGGAAGGCACGGTGAATACTCAGATGGCTGAGGTCCTTGACTTCTCATGCCAACTGCTTTTCTAAAGCATTTGAGTTATTGTCTTAATTATAGCAACCATAAAGGAGAATTTAAAATTCCCCCTCCAGTGGCTCTCAGGAGAGACAGCAGTAGGATCATTTTCCAGGTTCCTGTCTTCTGGAGAAAGCTGAATTCTCTCACCCCTCACTTTCTGTTACCCTCCACAGGGTTCTGTACCACCCAGCCTCACGATAGGTGGAAATGAGCATCTACCTCCAGGGTTCTTTGTAGAAAGGGTGGTTGCTGAGGTTCCAAGCTCCTTGCCTGGGCCCTTCGGAAAGAGGTTTGTAGTATCTGTCCTGTAAACTGGGATAACAGTATTCTGGTCTACCATGTCATATGGCCTAGAAGGAAACTATGTTTTTGTGCCCCCCTCCCGGTTGGGGGGCAGTTGAGATCACTGAGACATGGCCACCTTGACCCCACCCGTCTCTGAAGAGAGAATACTGTCCAGGGAGCTGGCTGGAAATGACGTTGGGTGTCAAGGGTGAGTCAGTGCTATCCGGAGAGCCCTGGATACAGGCCTGAGACTCTGGCACAGATGTTTGGCCACAGAAGCAGCTCTGCAGATCCACCAATCAGCACACAACTTCCCAGAAGCATGGCTGCAGACACACCAATTCGTGCACGGCTTCCCAGCTTGTGGCAAACTGCTTTCCAGATTCTCAGGTCTCCAGGAACAACCAGAGACTATCCTCCGCATTTGCTCAGGGCTGTGTTTTCCATCATTATTTAGCATAGTTTTAAGGCTCCTCTGCCTCTCAGCTTAGGTCTTCCTGTTTGCTTCTGAAAGCCAAAAAAAAAAAAAATTGTTTCCCAAATGCATTGAAACCAGCAGGTCCTGAAGAATTAGAGAGGACTATACTAGCTTCCAAGAAGGAACATGAGAAGGGCCTTCTGATGCAGGATCCCCTGGGCCCTAGGCTTGGCCCTGATCAGTGGCTTTTTCATGGCCTTGGCTACCTCTCTGTACCACAAACCCAAACACAGCTGACCACTCTCTGCTTATATTTTTTAATCTTCTTTTTAAAAAATTGTAGCATAATTTACATGACCTGAAATGCACAAACTTTAGACATGGCTCAATGAAGTTTGACACATATATTTAGCTACATTCCAGGTCAAGGCTGGAGTTCCTGCCTGATGCTCCAAGAGCCTCCACTGGCCTTTCTGTTGTCTACTATTTAAAGGATCATGCATACGAAATAATACTAAGATTTGCAGCTTCTTGTTGTAACATCCTTGTCACTCTGGGCTTTTCATCCATGCTATAAACTTTCCTTCCCCAGAATACATTCGCCATAGCCAATTTGAAGCTCAGGGTGTTTAAGCAATTTGCTCCTATCTACCCAACAGTGAGGAATGGATCAGAGGCTGCTAGTTCACAGTCCTTCCAGTTTGTTCAGGACACACCCCCACTGTCTTCCTCTTCCTCATCCTTCTCTTTAGTGCTGGTACTTGGACTTAAACCTAGTATCTTGGCTCTATCCCTTAGCTTGTATCCACTCAAGGCCATACTTGACCCACAGCTTCACTTTCAGCTTTCTGGTACTTCTTTGGAGGTACGTGTCTCACAGACTTTCCTTTCTGGGGCTGGCTTCCAGTCATGACTCTCAGATCTCAGCTTCCTGAGTAGGTAGGATTGTAGTGAGCCACCAGTGCCCGGCTTCTCAGTACACTGTCCTCTGCCTGGCTTTGATAGCAACCCACACATTGCCATTTTCAGAACACAGAGCTCCACACTAGGGGAAGGCTGAGTAGGATGCAACTATATACCAGTCAGAGGAACAGATGCTTGGAGACCACCTTTGTCCAGGCTCCAATTCCAAACCAGCTTCTCATCTGGAGTTACCCCTGCCCAGCGAGTTGTGGCATCTGTTCTTACCAAAGCACTGTCACTTCCCTGCTTTGTGCCCAAACACAAATGGTTGGTACACATCCTCTCCTCACTCATGCCTAAGGATCCTCTGTGGAGTTCACTGTACACACCCATGCTCAGACCAAGTGCACTTTGATCAAGGATCAAGGAAGTTGTTAACACTAGCCTATTTCCACCCTGTCAACCCCAGACCCTGTCTGCCTAAAACACCTCCTTCCTTAGTTTCTTCCTTCTTTATCTCCACCATCTGCCTAGACCACAGATTATTGGTTCCTTTGGATTATGAATCTATTATCCAATCTGTTCCCTGTAATCTCTTATCGATTCCAAGATTGACCATTAATCTGCAGATAGCCTTAATGTCTGTGCTCACTTAACAGCTTCCCCTGGATCTCCTAGCAAATACTCAACCAAATACTATCAAAAAGCCTCTTTTCCAGCCCATTGCAGATGGTCCAGACTCAAAGTGGCACTTCCAACTGTTCAGTATTTGACTCCCACTTCCTTTCCAGTCAGTCTACTCCTCTGAAGACCACACCTTCTCCTGCCATCATTTCCCAAATGTTCTCACACCTTTATGTTTATCCACACAGCACTCTGCCTGAGAAATCTCTTGGACCCTTGGTTCCCTCTGGTGCCTGCCTTCCCTTCCTTCAGAACACAGCTCAGCATCTCTCCACTTTCTACCCACTAAAATTATGTTGTTTCCTCATTTTTGTTTGTTTGTTTTTGCCATGTCTTTTCTAACTAAGCAAACCATGAGCTATGAATCCTCGGGCCACTGGCTATATACAGTGGCTAACCAGAGCACTAGCCCTCATCTAATACTTTCCTGATAAAATAATATGCTAATAAAAATGTTTATTCAGTGGTTTTGTTCCTGTACCAGGTACTATATTAGGAGTTAGTTTTGTCTGTCAGGCTTGTTTGTAAAAATGTCTCTAATATTGATTGCTTAGTGTGTCCTCATAACTGAATAAAATGGTGTCTTAGGTTTCAGAGGGGGCAACATGACTTGGCTTGGTAGCTTTCTTTGGTGTGATTTTGTAGTACTAAGGATGATCCCAGGGCATTGCACATGCTACTCAAGTGCCCTGTCTCTGAGGCACATCCCCAGCTCAAAATAGAACTTTTACTCAGGTACCAGTGGCTTACACCTATAATCCTAGATACTCAGGAAGCTAAGATCTGAGGATCAAGGTTTGATGCAAACCTGAGCAGGAAAGTCTGTGAGAATCTTACCTTCAATTAATTATAAAAAAAAAAAAGACCCAGAAGTTGAACTATGGATCAAGTGGTAGAGCACTAGGGTGCCCAGGCCCTGAATTCAAGCTCAGCACAAACAAAACAACCTCCCCCTACACACACATACACACAACTGTCTTACATTGAGCAGAGTGATCCATTTCCATGGCAGACAAAATATGTGTGGACACCTCAGCTTCATTCATCTGAGTGGGATTCTTTTTCATAGTTATCTTTGTGTTGAATTTTTAAAACATTAATGGAAGCATTTGAATGGTGACTTTGTTTGGTCAATCCTATCCTCATTATGTCTGAAAATGTAAATTAAATTAGATGGCGGGGAATTACCCAAGATATACAGATAATTCACTTTTTCATTTATTTTCCAAGCGACCTCTCATGAGCTTATCTACTCATTTCCAGGCATTTACTCGCCATGAGGAAAGGTACCCTGATTGTGGGGAAAGGACTCAAGCTTGCCCAGATGTATGATGTAGGACAGAGAAGAGACAGCTTTGTACAGAAAGGAGAGGGTATACTTGTACCTGCAGATTCCCAGTGATGGCTGGGATGTGTTGGCATTTTTCAGGAGACAGGCAGCTTCCAGCCACCACAAATATACTTCTCCATTCATCAATCTCTTTGTGTTGTGCAAGTGCAGACAGGAGAATTTGCTCTAAAGGGCACAAAGCACAATATGATTTTGCCTTCTTAGAGCCATCCTTCAACCTTTCAGAGCATTAAATGCTACAAGACAGACAGCACCTGGTTCAAACACCAGCAAATCAAAGGAGGTAACAATCCACAGTATGGGGAATGACAGCGAGGCCCCCAGTACCCAGGGGAGGCCAACAGCAGAAGGAAAAAGAAACCTGTTGGGGGGGGGGAATAGGAAGGATTGCAGGACAGTAACACCTTTGCTCTGGGGTGAACCAGAGGTCACAGCCTGCTCTTTCAGGGTGCAGAACACAGCAATTCTTGACACACAGACCAGAAGAAAGAGGACCCACTTTTCCTTCCTTTCTTCCCTTCTCTCCCTCCTCCCTCCCTCCTTGTATATTTGTTTCTCTCTCTGCTTTCTCTCTGTGTCTTTCTTTCTCCATCTCTTTATTTCTGCTTTGCTACTTTTTGAGACTGGGTTTCGCAACGTAACCCAGGCTGGCTTTTATCTGTTAATCCACTTCCTTAGCCTCCCAAGTGCTGAGGCTATGAGTTTTTACCACCATGCTCCTCACATTTAGTTTTTCTCAGAGAATGAATAGAGGAAGATGATATTTGTCTTTGATTATATTAAAAGTATTTGAAACTGGGTACTAGTGATTCAGGAGGCTGAGATCTGAGGATCTGCTGTTCAAAGCCAGCCTGGACAGTAAAGCCTATGAGACTTTTATCTCCAATTAATCACAAAAAAAAGCCAGAAGTGTAGCTATGTTTCAAGTGGTTGAGTGCTAGCCTTGAGCAAAAAAGCCCAGGGACAGCATGTAGGCCCTGAGTTCAAGCCCAGGATCAGCACACATACACACACACACACACACACACACACACACACACACACACAAAAGTGAACAGGGATATGTGGTTCAAGTGGTAGTGTACCAACCCTGACAGTGAGCCAAGGGAGCACAAAGTTCTGAGTTCAAACCCTGGTACTGAGAGAAAAAAAGTAGTTAAATTTGACATGTTTATTTCAACTGTCTGCTCTCTTGTCTCCCCTGTCTCAGGTCTCCTCCTTTTCCCCCTCATCTCAGGGTCTTAGTACTCTTATGACCTCTGCCCTTTGACCTCCTAAGTGAGAATCTGATGCACGTTATTCACATGTCCTCTGGCATCTCCCAAGAATCCCCAAATGACAGGCTCTTCTCTACCTAAGACGTTTCAGGTTGACATGAAGTGTGACTTTCTTGGTGGATAAGGATCAAACTCTGAAGGCTTAAATGGGGAAAAGCGCTGCCTTGAGCAGCAAGGGCATTCTTCCAGAGTTCTTTTCAGCCCTCATGAGGAGTTTTAACATCTATGGACAGAGGGCCAGAACCAGCCATTGTGTCTTATTTCTATATGGTTATTTCTCAAAGTAAGTCTATTTCTATCGAAGTTGTTCTCAAACATGCCAAAATTTAGATTCAGCTGGAAAAAAATATTTCAAAATCCTGAAGCTGAGACCTCACACTAGACCATTTTAAGACAGCTGGAGCTGTGGCCCCAGCCTTCTGTTTCTGAGGTCCCAGGATATACTCCCCTCAGGGCACAAAAGGAGGCTTGAAAGAGATAATTCTACAAAGCCTATTTAATGATCTATTTACTGATTTGTGTGTGTGTGGTGCTAGGGATGAAACCGTGCCCACACTTTACCAGTGAGTTAGCCTTCCTCCCTGCAAAGCATGTTTAAAACCATGACCAACCAAACACTGACTCCCAGTGTCTTATTTCTTATTACTTCCCTTCCCTTCCCTTTCCTTCCCTTCCCTTCCCTTCCCTTTCCTTCCCTTCCATTCCCTTCCCTTCCCTTCCCTTCTCCTTCCCTTCCCTTCCCCTTCCCTTCTCATCCTTTCCCTTCCCTTCCCCTTCCCCTTCCCCTCCCTCTTCCCCTTCCCCTTCCACTTCCACTTCCTCTTCCTCTTCCCCTTCCTCTTCCCCTTTCACTTCCCCTTCCCTCCTCCTTCTCCTCCTTCTTTTTCTAATGGTGATTGAACTCAGGGACTTATGCTCTTGCTTGACTTTTTTACTCTTGCTTAACACTACCACTTGACCCACACACCTCCACTTCCTAGTGTCTTTTTTTTTTATTACTTCCCAGAAACCATAGATTCAAGACTTGATGCTGGTTCATATGGCATTTATCCTCATGCTTCTAAATTTTCTTCCACTACATCTTGATTTGATTCACTACATATTGATATCCACCATGAATAATAAGGTTTCCCCATTTCACTCCACCATCACTGAGCCCCTAAAAATCACACTTCCAAGCCACCTCATCTTCCCAGTGCAATTATAATTTGGCTATACCAATATAAATATGATTAGCTTCTTTAGATTATCATTGTTATTATTTGCAGGGTTGAAGCACACTAAGCATGTGCTCTACCACTGAGCTACGCCTCCAGCCCCAACTATCTTTTTTTCATTTCCTTAATTTTTAAGTGCTTATCACTAATTCAAGCCCAAATAATCCCCAAATTATTGTTCTCCTCACAATAGTTGAAATCGATCCTCCTCACCCTGCCCTATCATTTTGGAGGTTTCCACTCTTAAATTGGATTTAATGTCTTGGTGTGTGTGTGTGTGTGTGTGTGTGTGTGTGTGTGTGTGTGTGTGTTGGTCCCAGAGCTTGAACTCAGGGCCTGAGTGCTGGCCTGGAGGTTTTTTCCTCAATGTTAACACTTTACCTCTTGAGTCACAGTGCAACTTCTAGCTTTGTTTTTTGTTGTTGTTGTTTGTTTGTTTGTTTTTGTAATCAATTGGACATGACAGTCTCATGGACTTTTCTGCCCAGGCTGGCTTTGAACCATGATTCTCAGATCTCAGCCTTTTGAGTAGCTAGGGTAACAGGTGTGAACCATCAGTGCTTGATTTTTCCCTCCGAAATATAAAGGTATTGCTTCTGTATATTCAAACTTTCTAAGTTAAAAAGCTATATTGATGCTTTATAAAATTCAGGAATATTTCTTTTTCTCTTTCTCTTTCTCTCATTCCCCCCCCCCCCTTGTAGATATTGTTCTTAATCCCAACATCATGGCAATACGCTTGGTGAAGCTCCTATTCTCCAGCACTCAGTAGGATTTCCTTTAGGAAACACAAGCCCTAGAGTTGGAGAGACTGAGTTATTTCATCTGTGATTTCTGTATTCTATTAGCTTTGTTCTCTCCTTTTAGATCTACTCTTGTTTGAATATTGAGCCCTAGCATTTGTCCTCTGATTTTCTTTCCCTTTTTTTCCTCTTTCAAAAATTTCTTCTATTTTCCATTTTTATTTTTGTTTTATTTTGCAGGTGATTTGTTCACCTTCTGACTTTTGGTTAAAATATTGTTTTGTAACTCCTGTGATCTTTTCTGTTCCAGAACATCGCTTGAGAGAGCACTGGGGTGTTATTTTCACAGTTATGTCCACCTTATCTCCTCAGGGACTCCCGCAGTGAGGAGGGCTCCCTGAGGCCCATGTCTGGGCCTTGCACACAGCGTGAGTCCCTTGGAAGGTGGATAGAGGATCAACTCCAAGGAATGAGGAGAGACTCTCACCTGTTGGCCTCAAGCACCACCGAGTAAAAGGCTGAGACCTTTTCTGATGTTTTTGGGACAACAGCAGACACACTTGTAGTAATTTATAACCTTGTTTGTTAAAAATGGAAGTTAAGTAGTGACTGACATGTCAATAACAATTCCTTTCCTCTTTGGGCAGCTCCTCGTTTTACCAGTAGAGGAACAGGTTAACACTCCATCCTCTACTCATGCTGCCTCCTGAAACACCTCTCAGGCTGGTCCCACCTGCTAGTCGTGTACATCAGTATGATGAGATGGGAGCATCATAGTGGAGTGGGGATCAGGAAGTCTGGATTTTAATCTAGGCTCTGCCACCAATTAGTTAAGTGACCTTGGACAATTCCATTCCAACCCATTAACATTTATTGAGTACTTCCTATGTAGTAAACATGGTCCTGGGTGTTGAAGTACTGAATTGGATGAGTCATAGTTCCTAGCCCTCAATTGTTTATGATTAGCTAGGAAGAGATATAAAACAAAGCAGGATTTTCTAGAATCACTTAAGAAAGTAGTATATGGACAAGTGCCCCGACAGACTATCAGAGGATATAATTAATTCCTGGAAAGCAAACAAAGTTTTCAGTAGTGTTTCAGTAAAGTCCTCATAGAGAGGGTGTCAAGGCCATTTTTATTGTATGTTGGTTTTTAAAATTGTAACAACGTATTATTTCTAGAAAATTCAAATACAATATGATTCAATAAAGAATGAAAAAAAAGTCACTGAAGCTCCTTTCCCATCAAGACATGAATAAAACAAGGTATGATGGAGTATAACTGCAACCCCAGCACCTGGAAAGTTGAGACAGGAGGACTGAGTTCAAGGCCAGCCTGGGCTACATAGCAAAACACTCTCAAGAAACAAAAACAAAAGACATGAGTGACTCTACTTTGATGCTTTCTAGATGACACTGGATCTGTGTTATAAAGGACTATTGAGGATCCTTTGATAGAAAAGTCACAAGTCTTAGAAGAAAAATATGGGACAGGAGAAACACCATATTAAAAGGGAAGACAAGTGCTGGTGGTTCACACTTGTAATCCTAGCTAATCAGGAGGCTAAGACTTGAGGATCTGAGTTCAGTGTTCGCCTATGCAGCAAAGTCTCCAAATAACTAGTAAAAAGTTAGAAATGGAACTATGCCTCAACTGGTAGAGCACTAGCCTTGAGCAAAATAAGCTCAGGGACAACTCCCAGGCCCTGAGTTCAAGCACCAGAACAAACAAACACACACACACACACACACACACACACACACACATATCTTAGTTCATTTTGTGTTGCTAAACAAAATTTCTGAGGTTGGAGGTATAAAAAGAATGGAGGTTTACTTGCTCCAATTTCTGGAGGTCCGAAGACATGAAGTATCATCCTTCTAGATTTTAGATGAGTTCTTCATGCTGTGTCACCTCATGGAGGAGAGTATCATGTGGCAAGAGTACATGTGAGAGAAGTAAGCAGACAAGTTTATCTACCCTGCAGAAACAGTAGTGCTAGCCAGCTCCCATGAGACAAAACACCCTGCTAAGAGACATGAGCAATCTTAAGAGGCCTAACCAGGCCTCCTGAGTTCATGAGGTTGGAGCCCTATAACCCAGTCCTCCCTCCTCTCCCTCTCCCTCTTCTTCTCTCCCTCTCTCTCCCCCCTCTCTTTCTCTCTCTCTCTCTCTCTCACATCAGTTGTGGGGCTTGAACTCTGGGTCTCAGTGCTGTCCCTCAGCTCTTCAGCTCAAAGCTAGTGCTCTACCACTTTAAGCCATAGCTTAATGTGATTAATTGGTGATTAATTGGAGATAAGAGTCTCACAGACTTTTCCACCTAGGCAAGCTTTGAATCTCAGATTTCAGCCTCCTGAGAAGGAATACAGGCATAAGCCACGGGCACCAGTCATCTCTTAAAGGTCCCACTGCCACAGTGGGCACCAAGCATTCAGTTGACATTGGCCTGAGATGCCAAGGTAACCACAGCAAAGGGCTGGATAGACTGGTGCCCAGGTTATAGAAAATTGAAGGGGAATGAGGCCTGAGCGTAAAGTGGCCATCAGAGCAAGATGAATCTCCATAATCAAAGGCTCTTGGCCTGCACTTCACAGCAATTAGGGATTTATTTAAATAGTTCCAGTGAGGAAATAGAGTCAAGTGTGCATTTTGGATTCCATGCAGGTGGCGATATAAAAACGGCACTACGGGCTGGATGAAATAAGACAGACATCAGAGACACTAAGAATAAAAAAAGCAATAGTCTGGGTGAAATGATAATTCTGAACTAAGACACAGCATGAGGCCAGAAAGGGCAGATTCCATAGACTGGAGGATATAGCTTAGGACTATGTCAACATTTTGTTAAAATGAACTGAAATCAGGAATGAAAGCAAAGAAGAGTTTCTGAACCAAGAGAAGGGATTCAGGTTAAGGAGCAGGTCTGAAGGAGAAAATAGTGCCAGGAAGATTGGCCGTGTGTGGACCCCACCATCCATAGGCAACTCCCAGGAGGGCACTGGCTAGGGAGACTGTACTAGACCAGGGAAATATTTATGTGAGACAGTAGAAACAGAGTACTTTGTCCTAGAAGACTAATAGAAAGCATCTGTACCAAGTAGTAGATATGGAACCCCAAGAGGAAGTCCAAGAGCCAAGCACCAAGGGAAGGAGAAATAGCAGATTGTATGTGAATGAAGACAGACACATGTAACTGGTCCTTTAAAAAGATGGTTGGTGGCTCACACCCGTAATCCTAGCTACTAAGAAGGCTGAGTAGATTGTTGTGCAAGGCCAGACCATGTAAGAAAATTCTAGAGATGCATATCAATAATTAACTACCAAAAATCTGGAAGAGGAGGTATGGTTCAACTGGTAGAAGGCCAGTCTTGAGCAAGAGAGCTAAAGGAGAACAGGGCATGGGTGGCTCATGCCTGTAATCCTAGCTACTCAGGAAGCTGAGATCTGAGAGTTGAGTCATACTTACTGCATACAACATGTGTGGGGGCTCAGGGCAGCCACGTTCAAAGGTCTCAAAGCACAAGTCACCTCCCCGATGGGTCTATGCTAATAGTGTGGGTGCTTCAGGAGAGCCTTGGGCTCCTATGGGACCAAGTCCAGGAAGAATACACTATGGACCTTCTCATCATTTGTGAAAATGTGAGAAGTTCCTCCCAGCTACCTTCTGAGACACTAGTCAGATTACAAGTGGTCCAGGAAGTTCTAAGTATCATAAGAAAGCAATAGCATCATCTGGTCAATCATATCATCTGCTATCTGTGGCCTGCTACCTGGTTTAGTGAGACACTGTGCCCTACCCACTCCCCACAGCAAGAACCAAGTGCATGTTCTCTTCTCTCCTTAGCTGGTTCTGATTCAGGGCTGCATTGGTAGCTATGTTGACTAAATGGAGGCAAATCTGCCCTTTCCACTGTCCCAGGGCCCCCACAATCAAGTCTAATATTGGATCCCTCCACCTTCTCTCATTTATTGCACTCCTTATCCAACCCAACTCACATGCGAAAGAAAAGCAATAAAAATAAAAAGAAGAAGCCAGGAGACCAGCACCCCCTGCCTGTAATTCCAGCTACTTGGGAGGCTGAAATCAGGAGCATTGGGGATAGAAAAGAAAGAGGAAGGGGAAGAGAAAAGAAGGAAAGTAAAGGGAAGGGAAGAAAGATGGAAAGGAAAAGAAAGGAAAGGAAAGGAGAGAGGGGCAAAACAGATTCCATAGGAGTAGAAGGTAGATATGGTAGAAGGCAGGTGTGGTAGGCCAAGCAATGGACCCTCAAAAGATGCCCACATCTAATCCTTGAAACCTTGCCAATGCTTCATTATATAGTAGAGAAATTAAGGACCTAGTGACGTATTAGGAGAGATGCCCTGGACCACCCAGATTGGTCCTAAGTGCCATGTTTTGTCCTTACTGAGAGAGATCAGATACGAGAAATGCAGACAAGGTAGCCACAGAGGCAGCCACTAGAGGATGTGTCCCTAAGCTAAAGTGGGGTGAGGAAGGAAGAGAGAGAATGAGAGGAGAGAGATCATATTTCAAGCCACCAAATCTGTAGTGATTTGTGACAGCTGCCTAGGAAATGGACACGTTGGAGGAAGGAATTGCAGAGCTCCATCTACCAGAAGGACAGGAGGCCCAAGCCAGAATTAAGCCTGATTTGTAGCACAGTGAAAGTGGAGGGCAGGGGAGGGAAATTGATTGACAGAGACACTAATTGGCTAGGCATCTAAAACATATTCTCTCATTTGATTCCTATAGTCACCTATCAGGAAGAACTTTTTTTATATATAGGCAAGGAGATTAAATTTATAGGCATCTTATTTTTTATAGGCAAGGAGTTTAAAGTACAGAGTATTTGGGAATCACAGTGGCCATGAAAATGGACTTCTGGAATATGGAAGGTATATGCATCTCTCTGTGAAATTCTGTTCACATCTCAGTGAGCTCCTGAGGCTCAGGAGGTTGAAGTATTCAGTTTGGGGACTAGAGGGGATGACAGATGATGTTGGAGAAGAGAGGAATACTGATTATCTAAAGTAAATGCTTGTCTGAGCCTGAGACCAGTGTGTGTGCTCTGAAAGGGTGAGGAATGCCATGTCATTCACTTTAAAGACTTTAGGGACAGTGATCTCAGGGTGGCAAAAGCCTCAAGGAGGCAGAAAGGGGGAAAAGGGGAAGTTCCTTCAGTGTGATCCTGGAATCTTCATAGAGTGTAGTAAAAGGCATAAGAAACAGCATAGAAACCCTTAGCACAAGAGCTTTTTCTTTGTTGTTTTTTAATGTATTATGTGATTTTTTTGTTTCTTTTGTATGTTCTTCCCCCTATGGCATATCTCCTGTTGTCACTGTTTTTGGTTTTGATACCCTGCATCTTGTATATATATACATTTATCTAATTTGGGGAGGGGAATGGGAAAAACAAAATGCTGAAACAAAGACACAGGAATGGCTACTGCCATAACAATGAAACAAAACAAAAACAAAAAACTAACACACACTTGAGTGTCAGCACCCATGTGAGCACAAGAGAGATACTTCCAACTTGGGTGAGAGGAGGGGTTGAAACTGAGTTCTCACATACACCACAGCTGCACTAAGAAAAGCCAGACAGTGAACAGGAAGATATCAAACAAAACTTCACCCTTGGGGAAAAGTCAACCCCCATGTAAACTGCAAACCCAGGTCATGTGCTTCATATAAGTTTGGGGCCAGAATGTCCACTGTCTACTTCAGAAGGGAATCTTCAAGTCAAAAAAGTAACAAAAATCGGTCTGGGAAGATGGCTCAGTGGTAGAGCACTTGCCTTGCATGCCTGAGGCCCTGGGTTCGATTCCTCAGCACCACATAAGCAAAAAGAAAAAAGCCGGAGGTGGCGCTGTGGCTGAAGTGGTAGAGCGCTAGCCTTGAGGTGAAGAGCTGAGGGACAGCGCCTAGGCCCAGAGTTCAGGCCCCACGACCGGACCCCTCCAAAAAAGTAACAAAAATCAAATCTTAGCCAATGATAGCCCTAGAATGCCTGGATAAGAAAATATAAAACTTCTCTAAAGCATCAACACTACAGGTCCCAGAGCATTCCCACAGGAAAAAATAAAGCCCAGCTCACAGTTCCAAACTATAAACAGAGAGCTATAATCTACCACCTATAATATAGTCAGCAGTCAAAATAAACAGCAGGATTAAACTCTCTAAATCTTTCCATGGTAGAAAATTAAAGGTCAGGTCTAACTTAATGCCCAGGCTAGCCTGGGCTGCAGTCATTCTATTTCTCCATGTTGCTTGGAATGATAGGCGTATTCCATTGTGCCCAGCTTTTGTGCTTCCCCAGTAGCTGGGACAACAGACACACTTCACCACACCCACCCATTGGTTGAAATGTAGTCTCCTGAACCTTTATGTCTGAACTGGCCTTGAATAGTGATCTCCTGACCTCTGCCTCCCAAGTAGCTAGGATTATAGTTCAAAATTTGTGGGCCTCTTTTTTGTTTTGTTTTGTTTTTGTGCCAGTCCTGGGGCTTGAGCTCAAGGCCTGAGTGATACCCTTGAGTTTTTTTGCTGAAGGTTACCACTCTACCACATGAGTCACAGCTCTACTTCCAAGTTTTTAATGATTAATTGGAGATGAGTCTTAGGGACTTTTCCTGCCCACGTAGGCTTCAAACTATGATCCTCAGATCTCAGACTCATGAGTAGCTAGGATTACAGGTATGAGCCACTGGTGCCTGGCCAAAGTTAGTATTTTTAAATGATTTTTAAAAACAAAAAGATATTCTTAAGAATAGTACAAGACATTATTTTTAAAGAATAGATAAAAATGAGCACGAGACAATATGTAAACATAAAAAATACAGTTTCTGACATTGAAAGCCCAGTGGATTAAATAGCAGATTCAACACACTGATGACAGAATTGGTGAAATGGAAGAGACTAAAGAAATTGTCCAGAATGCTCCATAAGACAGTGGACAGGGTGACTTTTGTGAAGACAGGTTATCAAAGACAGATGAAACAAGCCAGTAGTTGTTTCACAGGGCTGCCAGAAGGAGAAAGTAGAAAAGATGTTCTTTTTTTTTTTTTTTTTGTCGGTCGTGGGGCCTGAACTCTGGGCCTGGGCGCTGTCCTTCAGCTCTTCAGCTCAAGGCGAGCGCTCTACCCCTTGAGCTACAGCGCCACTTCCGGTTTTCTGGTGGTTTATTGGAGATAGGAGTCTCACGGTC
>NW_012267220.1:33139019-33178366 GCF_000151885.1 Dipodomys ordii | reverse complement strand
TACAGCGCCACTTCCGGTTTTCTGGTGGTTTATTGGAGATAGGAGTCTCACGGTCTCTCCTGCCCGGGCTGGCTTTGAACCGCGATCCTCAGATCTCAGCTTCCTGAGTAGTTAGGATTACAGGCGTGAGCCACCAGCGCCCGGCTAGAAAAGATGTTCTTAAAGCCACCAATATTTAGAAATCTCAAATACGGATTCAAGTCCCAGCTTTTCCAATTACTGTGTGACCTTGGAAAAATAACAGTTGTAGAATGACATCACAGGCAAATCCTCTGCAATATGTGTATAGAAGTAGTAACAGGAATTATACCCTAACGGTAAAAGATTCAAAGACTCAACGAATCAAAAGTCCCATAAAAGTTCATGCTGAGATAGCTATATGATAATAAGCTATAAAACACTAAAGGCCAAGCTAAAGGTCTTTAAAGTAGCCAGAAAGTGAAGCAAGATAGATTACCTACAAAAGGTCAGGAATTAGAGTTACAACAAAGATCCTTCTCAACAGTAATGAAAGATACCAGGTGAAAAGGAAAAATATCTTCAAAGTACTGACAATTATTATGCAGTAACTGTCCTCAGATTCAGTACCCAGATAATCTACCCTTACCCCTGAGAGTGAATGCTGATATTTTCCAAAGTAGAAGACCTATTTACTATTGATGAACCCTTACCCAAAGAACCACCAAACAATATGTTCAGGCAAAGTGAGGGCTGGGCAGGTAGCTCAGTGGTAGAGTATGTGTGTAACATGCATGAGACCCTAGGTTCAATCTCCTGAACCTGAGACAGAAAATAAGAAAACTGCTTATGGAGCGAAGACAAGGTAGACAAAAAGCAGTAGTGTGGAGGATGGGGAGGAGGGGTTTGAGGGGAAGAGAAGAACTGAACCTAATGGGAATGGGCTGTGGGGTTGTCATGAACTACAGAAAACTTTAAAGGAAGGAAGAATGATGGTGGGAAGAATAACATGAAGAAAACAAGCTTTGGAGAGCAAAGTAGAATTTTGGAGACATGGGGTGTTGAGGAGCTGAGTGGCTTTGGGGCATAGAAACATAGAGATGAACTTAATCGTTTCTGAAGTTCCTTCCAGCACCCACATTCTCCAGCACATTTGGACTCAATGTGCAGAGACTTCCAAAACTTTGAATGATGGACTCAATCCGCAAGGCCACACAAGGCTTAGCTGAAGTCCCATCAAGAAGGAGAAGGGGCCACTGAGGAGACTGAGCACAGACCAACATAAATGAGACAGACAGCGGACAAGGGCAAGTCCTAAAAAGCCACATCCTGCCTTCTGAACTGCTTTCCAAAGGCTCAGAGTTGAACAGAAATCCAAACATGTCTTGTCTGAGGCACTTTCCCCTTTAATTTTCAAATTGATGTATATTTTAAGAGAAATTTAATCCATGTGGTTCTGAATTCTGTACAACAAACTCCATGCCGGAGGAGCTTTTCCTGAACTTGGAACAACTTGTTACAAGATGATCTTTTGAAAAACAAAAACTTGATTTTCTTTTTTTTTTTTTTAATTTTGTGTCCAGTTTCTATTTCTCCACCCAAGATCCCAGCCTTTTGACAGATGCTAGAACTTGCTGGAGAACCAGGGTGGATTCTTTCTCTTTCTGGGTGTCTAAGGGGAGCCCATTTGAGACATGGCGGATAGGGATAGGGGATTGGTTTTGGTTCTGTCAAAGAAACAATGTGGTCCTTCATGCTAGCCTTTGTAGGACCTTCATTCAGTTCGGCAGCACAATGGCAGCATTTGAATTTGAGTTGGCAAAAAGCTCTCCAGTTTCCAAGCTGTTTCCTGAGGTGGGAAGAAGTTCTCCACCCAACCTCATTATACAGTGGCAAACCTCACACTCCTGTTAACCGGAGCCTGGCCCCAAAAGACTCCAGGAAGGGGAAGGGATGCAGCCAGGAGGGACTGCACTGAATTTTTCCTTCAATCGTTCTCAAGTTCTGCTGGCTGAGAGCACACATGGTGCTGGCTGGCCCCTGGCTTCAGCGGTCTGTGGTCTACCTCATTTCCAGGAATCTCGGCCAGCCTAGGGGGGAGCATTGTCACGTATTCACCCACAGACTGCTTTCCAGATGTGGACCGCTGGGAAGAATATCCAGCCTGTTCCTATGGACGCCACAGCTTCTACATATTCTTTCTGCCTGCTAATCATGAAGGCATCCCTTCTAGGCCTATCTTGTTTCAAATTTTCACACTCTCACTTTTGGCATTTTTAAACTGAGTTTGCCCCCGGACTATGTAGACTAGTCCAAAAGAGGAGTCAAAGGTTGTCACATTAAAAGTACCGTGGAAGCTAAGCCTGACCTCTAAGTCCTTAGGCTTCAACCTTGTCTTCCTCCTTCGGGGTTAGAATGGCTCAAATCTCTGTTTGCGTGTTTGTTGTTGCTGCTGTTGTTTTGTGCCAGCACTAGAGCTTGAACTCAGGGCCTCAAGGCTCTCTCTTAGTTTTTTTTTCACCCAAGGTTAATGCTCTACCACTTGAACCACAGCTCCACTTCTAGCTTTATGGTGTTTAATTGGAATCTCATAGACTTTCCCTGGTTCGACTTCACATCTCAGCCTCCTGAGTGGTAGGATTACAGGAATGAGCTAACAGCACTTGGCAATCCTGATAGGTTTTTTTTTTTTTTTTAAACGAAGAATATACTTTAGGTATAGCTTTTACTAGCTCCTGGGAAGGGAGGTGCCCACCACTGCTTGGGACTCCTTACCTCTGGATTCATCAAAAATTGCTTATAAACCCAGGTCCAAATCCAAATTGTAAAACATTACAAGCAAGTGCTGATGGCTGTGGAGGACTCCAGTCCATTCAATAAGCCAACTCCCTGCCGCTCCTGGGTCTTGAGCCTTGTGGTTCACCCTGTGATGTATTTTTCTATTCATTTCGGCAGATTCTCCACAAGGCAGGCCACAGAGCTCCAGGGCTGGGAATGGGGTGAAACACAGCCTCCTTGTGAGCCCCAAGCTGCAGCAGCAGGGGGTCGGTTTCACCTCCAGGCTGAACTCACAGCCTGATTTTTGGGAAGGAGCCTAATTGATTCTCCTGGCGCAGGCATGGTGGGGGAGCCCTGGAAAGAATGATGGTTGAGGGCTGGCTAGCAGCGCCTGGGGCGCGCAGGCACACACTTCCGTTCATTAACACCAGCGCAGTGCCAGCACACGCATGACAGATGGGAAGTGAGGGCGACCGAGAGCCAGGCTTCCGGACTTCCTCAGGGGTGCCCTGCCAACCTGGATAATTCCTTGTTCTGTTTACACACACATACCCACCACCTCCACTCGATTAAGGGACCACTGCAGGTGCTGGCAGACCCCCAGTCTGGCTGCCCTGCCTTTTCAAGGGGAAGCTTCTGAGTCCCTGATCTAAAGCATTCAGAAAAGCTAGGCCCTTCCTGAGCATTTCCTGACCTTACAAGATCAGCTTACCCCTTCCCCTCCTCCTCCTTAACTTCTTCCCTTTTCCTCTCCCTTTTTCTTCTTCCCCTCTCCCCTCCTTGTCTCTGACAGTATTTCACGACTTGGGTTATTCCTGTTGATAATAAACCCAGGACTCTTATAGTCACAACCCATCCCAGGATCTGAGGGTCTCGAGCACCCTGGAAGCCCAGCCAGGCCTGGGGCAGGATATGCTGACTCTGCCTCTCATTTCAGTGTAGCCTGATCTACAAATTCAATGCTCCATGACTGTGGGCAACTGCCACACAGCTAAAAGACAGCAATTCATTCAACAAGCACATATGAAAGGGTATTATGAAACCCAGGCTTGGACACACTCACCTGTAATCCCAAATACTATGGAGCTGGAGGTAGGAGGATTGAAGTCTGTTCAGCTGAGCAACAGCAGGAGACCATATCTGAAAAACAAACTAAAAAAAAGCAGATAGCAAGGGAAGGAGTGACATTACCCAAAAAGAAATATACTCTTTCCCTGACTTATATAACCATAACTCCTCTGTACATCACCTTTATAATAACAATAATGAAATAAAATAAAATAAAGGCCAAAGGACAATGCCCCAAGTCTAACTCCCATTACCACCAAAAAAAAAAAACTAACTCAATAGAAAGCTATTCATTGTTCGGCCCAGTGCTGGATGCTGAGCATCTGTGGTTGGATCCTTTCTGTGTAAGGAGTTTAGAAGCAAGAGGCCAGAGGGGGTTCAGGAAGGGCCCTAAGAGAAATGCTCATGGTCGAAGGGTACATGGCAAAGGGACCATCTGAAAACCTAAGAGGCAGACTCATACATGTTAAAAATGGACATTCCACTGATGCCGGTGGCTCACACCTGTAAGCCCAGCTACTCAGGAGACTGAGATCTGAGGATCAAGATTCAAAGTCAGCCCAGGCAGGAAATCCATTGAGATGCTTATCACCAGTTAACTACCAAAAAGTTGAAAGTAGAACTGTGGCTCAAATGGTAGTATAGTCTTGAGCAAAAAGCTTAGGGACAGCACCCAATCCCTGAATTCAAGCCCAAGACCTGCGCGGGTGCGCGCGCGCACACACATACACACACACACACAAAATCTAGATTCCTGCCAGGTGCAGTGGCTCAAGCCTGTAATCCTGGATGCTTGGGAGGCAGAAAATGGAGTGTGGAGGTTCAAGCCCCTCCCACTCCAAGAAAGGAGTTAGTGAAAGTCCATCTCAACCAATGGCTGGGCAGCATGGTGTCAGGTGTCCTGGACAGTTCTGGGATGTGTAAGTAGCAGGATTGCAGTCCAGCTTAGAAGGGCATAAGTACTAGACCCTACCTCAAAATTAACCAATGCAAAAAGGGGCTGACAGTGTAGCTCAAGTGGTAGAGACCTAATGAGAATCTCAGGGATGCTGGGCACTGATGGCTCACTCACACCTGTAATCCTAGCTACTCAGGAGGATCTGAGGATGAGGGGTCAGAGCCAACCCTGGCAAGAGAGTCTGTGAAATTCTTACTTCCAATTAACCACCAAAAAGCTGAAAGTGGAGCTGTGTCTCAAGTGGTAGAACACGCAGCCTTGAGCAAAAAAGCTAAGGGACTACAGCCAGGCCCTGAGTTCAAGCCCCAATATATAAATATCTATATCTATACATCTATCTATATCAGGAACAAAGACTGGGAAAGGGCATTTTAATCTTCTTGGATGATTCTTATTTATTGGGAGTACTGAGATATGCATCACCAATTTATACCAATTATTTTAACATATAATTTTATTGTTATTAATAAGGCATTATACGAAGGGTTAGTTACCATTTTACACCAAATTTTGAGAATCACTTTCAAGTGAAGAGTGCACAGAAGATATGACACCTGAGAGGGGATGTGTTTGTTTACTGTTTAAGTTCTGGTTAAATATGCTTGACATAAATTGTGCCATCTTAACCACTCAGTTATCTGGCTTAGTGGCATTAAGGACATTGGTGGCAACAATCAATGTCTCTACCGCCATCCACAGAACTCCTTTATGTAAGGTTCACCAAAAGGAGACCACTACATGGTTCAGGGAGATAAGACTTTATTAGGGGGAGAGCAAACTGGCAGTGCATGAAATGGAGGTGTGCAGAGAGCCACGAGAAGAAATAAAGGTGGGAAGGGAGAAACTGTGGTTGAGAGGGATTATATATGAAAAGGCAGGGAGGGGTGACCACAGTGGATGTGGAAGTGAGCTCTGAGCCTGAGGAACCTCTCACGATCTGAGGGAGGTGTGACTGGGGCCGTTCAGGAAGAGACTTCAGCGGATGAGGAAGTAACTTCAGAGCCTTCCATCCTTTGCTGACATACTGCCAGGTGACTGGCAGGTAATTACTGGTGTCAGGCAGGTGATTTCTGATAAGTCTAGATGCTGTCTTTCATGAAGAGGAAGGGGGAGGGGGCTGTTCTCCCAGGCAGACCTAACATTTTATATTTTGCAAAGCTCAAACTCTGTACCCATTAATTGATGGCAGGGGGTGGAGGTGCTTGAACTCAAGGTCTTGAATTCTAACTTGGTTTTTTTCTGCCTAAGGCTGGCTCTCTACAACTTGAGCCATGCCTCCATTTTCAACATTTTGTTGGTTAATTAAAGATAAGAATCTCATAGCCATTTTTTTTTACCTGAGTTGGCATTGAATTATCATCCTCCAGATCTCAGCTGCCTGAATAGCTAGGATTACAGGTGTGAGCTACCAATGCCTGGCTGTATATCACTTTGAAGTAGGACACATACACACCCCTACACACATACATACTACTTTTAGAGTACATTCATTCCAGCATAATAGCTGGTCAAAATCTCTCTACTACATCCCTTTTCTTTTAGTTACTTGCAGTAGTAAAATCCTATTGTCTGAATAATGAAAGGGTGACATTGATCAAGATTCATATTCTTTTAAACTGATTTGTTGAATAGGTACCCCTTTGTACAACTATTTAAAGCTAATAAAATGTTGTTTAAATACTGTTGTATGCAATCAGAAAAAAACATACGTTAGTTTGATTCATTTTCTTCATGCTCCCTATTTTATTGACATAATATTTGTCTTAGAGTTCTTAAATAACTTCTTCTCTTCTTCATCTTGGTGTTTCTAGAATCAGAAGAGAGACACTGTCCATCTAAAGCTTGGCTGAGCTAATTATTTTGCTTGTCTAATGACTGAGACAGAATTGGAAAAAGTTTCCAGTTGCTGAGGCTCACACCTGTGATCCTAGCTACTCAGAAGGCTGAGATCTGAAGATTGTGGCTATAGAAGGAAGCTAGCCTTGACAGGGAAGTCCATGAGATTCTTACTTCCAATGAACTACACTAGAGCTAGTGCTCTACCACTTTGAGCCACAGCTCCATTTCTAGTTTTATGGTGGTTAATTGGAGATAAAAGTCTCACAGAGACTTTCCTACTTGGGCTGGCTTTGAACCACGATCCTCAGATCTCAGCCTCATGAATAGCTACAATTACAGGTGTGAGTCACCAGCTACCAGATAGTCTTTATTCTTTCTGAGCTGAGAGAATACACATAGTCTTGGAAGTTTATCAACACCTAATCCATGATTTGGGTTGGGTAAGATGGGTGAAGCTCACCCTAAATCTAGGTGGCATTCAGGTCTTCCTCTTGCCTGAGCTGCCTTTAAGTCTTTCTGTTTTTACTCTACCAAGAAGGGTCCTCAGATTTTCTTACTTATTTCAGTGAAAAGACAGGTTTAGATAGCCCTTCCTACATCTCCTAATCTTGTAATTTAACATTTACAAAGGAGGTATAGTAGGAAGGAAGTGAATCTGCTTTTTCCGTTGATTTCCTGGATTTACCTTCTGATATTTGTTAAAAAATAATGCAATTTCTGCCTCCTCACCATCTAGCTTGCCTCAGGCTGGGGGGTGTAGCACAAAGATAAGTGACTGTCTAGTGAACACGAGGCACTGAGTTCATCTTAAAACCATGAAATAGCAATACATAGCTTGATGTGGTGATGCCCATCCCAGGACTCACAGAGAGCTGAGGCAGGAGGATCAAGAGCTCCAGGTCAAGCTGATCACTGGTGGCTCCTAGCTGTTCAGTACTCTGAGTCTGAAGATTCCAGTTCAAAACCAGCCATGGAAGAAAAGTCCATGAGATTCTCATCTCTAATTAATCACCAAAAAGCCGTAAGTGGAGCTGTGGCTTCAGTGGTATAGCACTAGCCTGGAGCAAAAAAGTTCAAAAGCAGCTCCCAAGCACTGAGTTCAAGCCTTAGGACACACACACACACACACACACACACGTGTGCAAGGTCAGCTTGGGCTATATAGTTAGACTTTTACTTAAAAACAAATAAGCAGGGCTGGGAAGGTGGCTCAGTGGTAGAGCGTTTGCCTTGAATGCATGAGGCCCTGGGTTAGATTCCTCAGCACCATATAAGCAAAAAAGAAATAAGCCGAAGTGGCGCTGTGGCTCAAGTGGTAGAGCGCTAGCCTTGAGCTGAAGAGCTGAGGGACAGCACGCAGGTCCAGAGTCAGGCCCCACAACTGGACCCCCCCCAAAAAAAACAAATAAACAAACAAGCCAGGCCCTGGTGGCTATGCCTGTAATCTTACATACTCAGGAGGTTGAGGCTGAGATTTGAGGATCACCATTCAAAGCGAGCTTGGGTAGTTAAGTCCTAGAGATTCTTATCTCAATTAACTGGAAGTGGTGCTATAGCTCAAGTGGTAGAGTGCTCACCTTGAGCTGAAGAGCTCAGGGACAGTGCCCAAACACAGAGTTCAAGGATCATGACCAACAACAATAAAAAAGTCTGGCTGGCTATCAGTAGCTTACACCTATAATCATAGCTACACAGGAGGCTGAGATCAGAGGATTGTGGTTCAAAGCCAGCCTGGGAAGAGAAGTCTATGAAACTCTTATCTCCAATTTACTACCAAAAGGCTGAAAGAAGCAGAGCACTAGCCTTGAGCACAAAAATTCAGGGACAGCACCCAGACACTGAGTTCAAATACAAGACTACCACAACAAACAAAACAAAGTAAGTAATAAATATGTAGTCCAGTGATAAAGCATTTGCCTAGCATGCATGAGGCCTTGGGTTTGATCTTAGTACCACATAGACAATACTACTACTACTACTAATAATAATAATAATAATAATTCACTAATTCATTTTCTCCAACACCACTACCACATATAAGATATACTTATATGTTTATATATGATACATTTGTTGAAAAATTATATATGTCATTTTTACTACATGCCAGTTATTATAATAGGCAAGCATTTTATCAAATTTTATTAGAAAGATCATGGAAGCTTAGAGAACTCAAAATATGGTGGAACCAAGATTCAAGTGAAGGTCTTTACATATGCATGTGTGTAAAGTGCATTTTGAGCTTTCAATACTGGAACCAGGAGAACTCCACCCACTGTTTAAAGGGCTTAGATTTGATTCTGTAGACAATGATTGTTTTTTGTTTTGACAGTCCTGTGGTTTAAACTCAGAGCCTAGGGGCACTATCCTTTAGCCACCAATGTTCTGCTAGGTGATGTTTATGAGCAAAGGTATTTAATGATCACATTTTGGTCTTAGATATTTTGACCACTATTATAATCTAGGCAAGATGTGACAAAGGCCAAAACTAAGGCAATTGCATTGGGAAGTAGTGGAGGAGAGGATGAGGGCTGGAAAACTAGAAGGTTCTCTACCAGACAGGACTGGAGATGCAATTTTGGTTGGGGAATTCCAAACTGATCCCCTGCCCCGCTTCGAAGCTTTGGAATCTGAATGGTGTCTTACCTCTCACCAAAGCAGAGAATCCTGGGAGAAGAAGGTAAACTGACTGTAGTGATAGTGAAGGCAGTGTCAGGGATACTAAACCATTGTGTTTCTCTTTCTTCCCTGGTCACTGGCATCTCAGCCTGCTTCCTCCTATGACAAGCTCTGACACAGTCTAGTCACTTTAACACCACCATCGGCTCTCAGCTGTGTTGAGCAAGTGCTTTGCTAATGGCCACATTTCACCATAATGTCTGTGGGTGACTTCATGGCTTCTGATTCAGACTATTGTCTGGGCTGCAAATGCCACTGTGGCCATGAGCATGAGCTTCTCATGCTCCTACAGCCACTGCTGGGAGAAGATAAGGATGTCATTCCTTTGCATGTGTTTTCCCAGCTGATTTATTTTTAATTTTGTGCCTGTCCTGGGGCTTGAACTCAGAGTCTGAGCCCTGTCCCAGAACTTTTGAATTCAAGGCTAACACTCTTTCATATTGAGCCACAACTCCATTTCTGGCTTTCCAGTAGTTAATTAGAGATAAGAGACTCACAGACTTTCCTGCCTGGCTTTGAACCATGATTCTCAGCTCTCAGCTTCCTGAGTAGCCACCAGCAC
Source organism: Dipodomys ordii (assembly GCF_000151885.1). NCBI lineage: Eukaryota > Metazoa > Chordata > Mammalia > Rodentia > Heteromyidae > Dipodomys > Dipodomys ordii. The sequence continues at coordinate 33,168,524 of NW_012267220.1, read as the reverse complement.
CCAGCCAGCTGGCATTTTTTCACAAACCACACTATGGGTCATATCCAACCAGCAGTCTGAAGACCCCAAGTTTTCACATTGTAACACTGTTTGGAGCTTTCACCACCAGGGAAAATACATGACTACTAAAAACCCTGAGTGCAAGACAGATGCCATTACTTAAAGAAATTTCCACAACCTGAATGCAAAAGAGTTGGCATGAGCTTAACCCCAGGTAGAAGAGCATTGCAATGAGATTCCTTGGTTCCACTGAGCCTGACACACTACCTTGAGCTTAAAACTAGTAGAGAGGAGGGCTGACCCAGAATGGAACCATGCTCTGTGAGAGTGGCTTAAAACCACCCATGTGAATTGTTTCACAGAACTCTTCAGGGTGGAGAGTGGCATAGGCACAGTGCTGGGTGGCTCTGGCTCATGTTCTCTCTGGCTCATGTTCAGGCAAGCTGTTGGCCAGGCCTTCAGTCATCTGAAAGCTTGCCTGCCCTGGATGTCCAACCTTATTCACACCAATGAATAGAAAATGATAGACTCCTTGTCATGTGGTCCTCTTCATATGGCTACTCTACCTAGGTCTGGCATGGCAGTATCTGAGAGGTAAAGGGACAGAGACACTCAAGTAGAAACCACAGTCGTGTGTGTGTGTGTGTGTGTGTGTGTGTGTGTGTGTGTGTGTGCTTGCCAGTACTGAGACTGGAACTTACAGCTTCATACGCTTGTTTGGCTTTTTTCTCTCAATGGGCCCTGGAAGGACATCAGCCTTTTGCTGCTTAATTGAAGAGTCTCAAGACCTTTCTGCCTGCACTGGCTTTGAACCATGATCCTCAGATGTCAGCCTCCTGAGTAGCTAGACTTACAGGCATAAGCCACCAGCACCCAGTTCACAGTACCTTTTATAACATAACATCAGAAGTAGTATACTACTGTCTCTACCGTATACTATTGGTCACACAGCCCAACCTTGGTAATGACACAGAGTTCGAAAACAAGGTGTCAATGGTCTTCTTGGAGCACAGACATCTATCGCACTATGAAAGTTCTGCTCTGTTGAACTTGCCATCTCACAGTATGTCCATAACACAGCTAGAAGAAAAGACAGATCAACCCATGAGCCTTTCTCTTCATTTGTTCTTCCCAGCCTTATCATAGTGAAGGAAACATGGTAAATATGTGAAGTTTGTATTTTGATTTCCAGAGGCCCTGCCTCTTCATCCCACTCTGAACATTTCATGCATACTCTAGCCCTCTAAATACTGCTTCAATTGCAATGAGAATCAACATTATACAGCTTAGTACTGTATTGTTTAAAACTATTTTCCATATACTTATATGGCTTCCCAACTCAACTTATGAGAGGGGACCATTTATGAGAGGAGACCATATGTCTTCCTTTGATTTGTAAAGGATCACAGCAGCAGGCCTGATGCTAGACACATGGTTGTTGTTTAATCATGAGTTATTTACTGACTGCCTGACTTAGAGGCCTTCCTCAAATCCTTTTCTTTAGTCTGGGAATTTGAGGAGTATGCAAGGAAAAAACTTGGTCGGATGACTCATTGGTCAAATCCAGAACAGTTGCTGATCCCCCAGCAGGGAGAGAAGGCCAGCTCTTAGAGTCTCAGAAATTCAGAAATTGCTTTCATATATATGTATTTACCTTCAGGCATTGGTGCTTGAACTAGGGTCAGTGTGCTGTCTATTAGCTGTTTTCACTCAAGGATGGTTTTCTACCACTTGAGCCACAGCTCCACTTCTGACTTCTTGGTAGTTAATTGGAGATAATAGTCTCATGAACTTTCCTGCCTGAGCTGGCTTCAAACCATGATCCCAGGATCTCAACCTCCTGAGTCACTAGGATTACAGATGTGAGCCATTGGGGCCTACAAGTGAGCTTTTCTTACACCAAACTGCCCATGAACTCATGAGGCTGTGGAAACTTCTTTCTTGTATAGCCTGGGCCAGTTAAGGTGCAGTTTTCCAGGCAAGTACTCTAAGAGGACATGGTTCTTAATAAGCAGAACTTTCTGAAATCTCTCCATGATTCACATATTGGTTCTGAAATTGGAAGCATGTCTGCACTACAGAGCTGAAAAGCCACTTGCTTTGTACAATGTTACCAGCAAACACTAGTGTACTGTATGGATCTAATTGTAATCTGCTCCCTACTACAAGATCATAGAACCGTCTCATTTGGGAAGCTGTATTTAGTCCAATGCTAGTGAAATTCAGTTGCCTATCAACTGCACTGAGCAACTGACATGGCTAAGTAGCAGCATCAATATCTCAGATGGAAATCTCACCTCCCCCTGTTCTTCTCTTGTCTGGGTTTTCCTGGACTGGTGGGCCTGCTATTTCAAGTTACTCGAAGTGACAGTTAGAAGGCTATACCTTTTGTTCTTTAAGTTGTCTGAGCCCAGCTATTCCTATCTGGTTCTGTATTTGTGTCAACTAGAGAGCCACAAGAGAGTCTGTGAGAAAACACTCTGTCATATCCCATTGCACTCTGGCTCCAATGAATTGCTCTGTAAATCATACTATTGTTAAAGTGTCCTGGGAAAATGGAGCCAGTTTCTGGATTTCACAGAACACAAGGATATTAATCAGAAGCAAGCGCTGCAGAAGGAACATTTATTTTTAAAAAAAAAATGAAAGAAATAAGAATTACAGTTTTTAGTGTGTTAAGATTGGAGGGATTGGGACCAAACCAGAATGTCTTTACTCCTTCATAAATATTCTGATACAGGAACACATTATCTCCAAACACTTTAAGCTCATTTAGTTTTATAGCTGAATAATATTGAACACCTGCTACATCTTAATGATCTGGTTCGGGCATTCTGGGTAGGATCAGGGCTGGGGATGGGGTAGAGTATATAAATCAGGTGGAGCCTTTAATTGGATTCCATATTGATCACTGAGAAGATGACAGATAGAAAAGCATCTCACACATATTCCTGAGTCCCACTTCCTCAGTGCTACTTGATACATTGGACCTAGCTCCACTGGGCTCTAAGCATAAACCTTAGGGAGATTTTTCAGCTTTTTGCTGGGGACAGTGACTGAGAACTGATAATCCATTCTTCACAAAGAAGAGAAGGAAAGGAAGGCCAAATCCTACCATAACAAACTCAATTGTGAAACTTCAGTTAAGTTTGCTCAAAAGATGTTGGACTTGCCTGTCTTTTTGTTGTTCTGATTTCTTGGGTTTGGTTTCTAATGAAATCAGACTTAAAAGTAGAAAGTTTGAGGTCTTCCATGGCCTATCTAATGATATGTGACAAGCACAAAAATAGTACTGTCCTTAAACTCTGATTAGAGAGGAATTGTTTAAATGCAGACATCCAAAACAAAACGACATGTGAAGAGAGTGGCAGCGTTTAACTGATTAATTGCAAAGACGACATTGTCACAAAGGTCAATTTCATCTTAGCCTTGCTATTTTCTCACTTTCTAAACACACAAGGAAATTATAGGTCACTTTAGGCAAACTGACCTTTTATTATTTTGGTGTAGAATCATTTTGATTTAGCAAATAGACGGTGGGGGATTGGCAGGCTTGGGTGAGAATCAGGCCTCTATGTGTTCTTGGGTGATCTACAATTTGTAAAAATGGAAAGAATGATGGCATCAGTGCTAGCCCAATATGCTCCTTTCCCGTAGCTTAGCATGTTCCTTCCCCTTTACACAGCTTAGCATGTTCCTTTCTTAGGCAAAACGAGGCCCATTTAGTAAAGACAGTAAATAATTAGCCTCCAACCCCCTTTATCTTGAGATGGCACTCCTCAGGGGCAGCTGCCACCATATAAGGCAGCAAGAGCCCCTTAGAATGACCTTCAGGTCAGGGCAGCTTATCTACTACTTGGGCAACAGCCATAAATCCTAGTCTGCCATGATGAAGCCCTTGCTCTTCACATCCACATCAAGGTCTCCTCCTCTTAGCCCCTTCTAGCCCCTCCTAGCCTCAGTAGGTTATATAGGTCACCCCATATAACAGCCGGCACTTCTTCTCATTTCTCTCATGTGAGAAGGGGTCTAGCCAGTCCCTTTACCATCAATAAACCTTTTCTTTGTTCTTTGTATCTGGATGTCTGCATGGTTTTCTGGCAAAGACTAATATACTCTACTAATTGGTTTCATGAATGTTTTGAGAATCAGTTGAGAAATGTCCAATAGTATTCATATCATAAGCATAATAATGTATGCAGAAGTCACTGCCATATTATTTCTGTGTGCATACATTTATATAATTGACAGTATGGGATTTGAACTTTGGGCCTCACACTTGCTCAGCTTGCTTGTTTGGCTGGTGATCTACCACCTGAGGCATGCCTCCAATCTAGCTTTTTGCTGGTTATTTCAGAGACAGAGTCTCACAGACTTTTCCACTCTGGCTGATTTCAGATCTTGATCCTCTGGATCTCAGCCTCCTGAGTAGCTAGCTAGGATGAAGGATAAAAATGAGCTACCAGGGCCTGGCTGCATATTCACACTTTTGTTTTTAAAGTACCATACTTGACATATGGTTTTAGTCATTTTTAGAATCACAATGTATTGTGAATGTTTTGCACATCACTAGTCTACAACATTAATTTCTGTGCTGTGGGGAATGCTTTTAAATTAATGTAGTTAACCAACCTCCTATTGTTAAACAATTCCATTATTTCCAGTACTGTACTTGATAGCATATGAACTGCTCTGAGCTGCTGCCCTGTGGAAGTTTCTTGCATACATACTTGGCTATTGCCTTAGAATAACTTCCCAGAACTTGAACCAGTGAATCAAAAGAAGCTCAATTTAAATACTCTAAAAAGAGTAAACACATTTCAGAGAAATCAGGAAAAGAAAAAAGCAGCCTCACCACACTAATACAACTGCTAATGTAATTTGGGTGATTTAGCCATTCCCATGTTTTCATTTTCACTTAGAAGACATAAAAGCTTCAAGCAAAGAATGGACAGATGTTTCTTATTTCTTGCCCCTTTTGGAACTCACTACAATGACAATAAAGCACTAAAGCATCGAGTCACTGTGGAGGAGAATAAAATAGGAGATGGCGGCAGCCAGAGATGTGAAAGAAATGTTGAGAGCTGAAAACAGACCAGATGAGGGATCACCGCCTCCAAGGATCAGAGGAAAGGAAATCCACCTCATGACTTCAAACCCTCAATGGATTGAAAAGAAGCAGCTCAACTCTTAATGGCCCTGAAAGAAAATGGAAAACTTGCCCTCTGGAGAAGCTCTGGACCAGGAAAATGAGGATCACCGGTGCTGTGCTGCTGGGCTAGGATGGGGCATCTTTAGCAGAAGGAGAGTATTTAAAGGACAGTGCCATGCCTAATAGGAGCTGAGGATACATATCCCCAGCTATAGCCCCCTTTCCCAGCCCAGGGCCCAGACTGCTGGCAGCCAGGCACAGACACCTTTTTCCTGGACTGAAGGTATGAGATACTAATGGTCCCAGAGAAAAGATCAGGCAAGAAGTGTGCTCCAATGGAGCATTCTCCACATGCACACATAGACAATGGGTAATACAAACAAAGGAAAAATTACCCCATTATTGTATGTAGAGTACTGAGAAAGCCCCGAAGATGAAACACATCGAAACAAATTATCAAAAAGGAGGGACTCAAAAGAAAAAGAAAGGAAGAAACGAAGGAAAGAAAGGAAAAAAGAAAAGAGGGAGGGAAGGAAAGAAGGAAGGAAGGAAGGAAAGAAGAAAGATCAGGGAAACCATTAAAGATTACTAAAGAATCTTGGATCTGGTTGGGCACCGGTGGCTCACACCTGTAATCCTGGCTACTCAGGAGGCTGAGATCTGAGAGTCGTGGTTCAAAGTCAGCCCGGGCAGGAAAGTCTGTGAGACTCTTATCTCCAATAAACCAATAGAAAACTGAAAATGATGCTGTGGCTCAAGCAGTAGAGTGCTAGCCTTGAGCTGAAGAGCTGAGGAACAGCGCCCAGGCCCAGAGTCCAAGCCCCATGACCGACAAAAAATAAAAATAAATCTTGGATCTGAACTGAAGGAGAGTGATGCATGATACAGTCAATAAGAAAAGACAAACTCCATACATGTCATTCTGTAATTGCAAATAACTATGAGTAAAAAGATCACAAACATTTATAAGGAAGAATTTAAATATAAAATATAGGTCACGTATAAAAGACTGAGTTGTAATGGCAAACAAAGATAAAGAAGCAATTCTGAGGAAAATTATTATAACACAAATGCTATACCCAGCCAAACTATCAGCCAAGTGTTACCAATATAACCAACACAGTTTCAGAGATCCAAGGTTTCAAGAAACTTGTCTTTTCTCAAGGAAACTATTACTAGAGTGATTAGCCAAAACAGGGGAGTAAGAGAGACAGGTGTGGTGGCACAGGCCTGTAACCCCAACATTTGGAAGGATGAGGCAGGATTATGGGGGTCAAGACTAGCCTGGTCGACATACATACATACATACATGCATACATACATACATACATGCATGCATACATACATACATACATACATACATACATACATACGATAAGAAAAAAAGAAATGGTGATGGGAAAGCTGACTACTGTACTTTAGAAATCTTCCAAATGAGTTAGTAGCTAATGAAGATGTAAATTTCTTTTTTCATACAGCCATCCAAAGTAAGTATTTCAGGAAGCAGGGAAACTTCATTGTATTCAATTGTTCAAAGACACTCGAGTGACTTTTATCTTGTTGCTCTGGTCAGTGGTCTGTGATTCCCAAACCAGGTACACCAGCAACATTAGGGAACTTGTTAGGAATGTGAACTGTAAGGATCCAACATCAGACCTAATGAATCTTATACTCTAGGGGCAAAGCCCAGAAGTCTTGTGTTTTAACCTGACTTCCATGAAGTGAGTGTGATTCTTGCTAACATTCAGGAACACCATTAACCTTTTCTGTATGGTCCAAGTTTAACTGCAGGAACTTTCATATTCCTGCTTAGCAGAGGGAAAAAGTGTGCAGGTTTGTATGGGCTGAGCCAGGGAGCAGTTCATATTGCTCCCACTTGCAGCCATTTTGCAAAGCCTGATCATGTATTAACCCTTAGCTTTAAGGGTAAGCTTGGAATGTAGTCTTTAGTTTCACAGACACATATAAGCTACTGTCCTATTACAGTGGAAGATGGAAAGAGCACCACCAGTTTCTGCCCCATGTACCAGGGACTCCAATACAAGAGAGCAACAGACATAAATCCCAAGAAGAGTTTACACAGACACTCAGCATGTCTTACTCATCCAGCCCTGCAGCCACCAGTCCAGATGGAAAGAAGAAAGGTGAAAAGCTCCAGAAAGGATCATCAAAGAAAATAAACAAGAGAATACCCATGTTTGAATGCATTGACAGGAGATGTTGTGAATAAATTAATAGGTACGTAGAAAACAGTCAAATATTATTCTGGGTATGTGGAGGAGGGCGGATGAATAGGAAAGAAAATATAATTATAGGTTTCTATGTGGCTTACTGGGAATAATATTTATATATAGTCATAATGTAATTATTTAATATTGACCTAACAAAAAATGTGTGTGGGGGGCATTTTAATAATGATAGTTGACAATGGTCATACAATACTTACAATGGGCCAGTCATTATTCTAAGCTCATTATAGAGTCAAATTTTAATCTTCATAATCACTGTGAGGTAGATACTGCTAGATTCTATTTACATATGAGGAAATATAGACGCATGGAAGTTAAGCAAACTTGTAGATTTCTCTGTGTGAGTGTGTGTGTGTGTGTGTGTGTGTGTGTGTGTGTGTGTGTGTGTGTGTGTGAATCAAACCCAAGGCTTTATGCCTGCCAGCCATGCATTTTACCATGGAGCTACACCCTCAGCTCTGGGTCTAGAACTTAAAGTCAGATAATTTCTCTCTAGAGTCCAGGTTCTCATTGACTACATTATATCTGTGGTAGGAAGTTGAAATACAAAACTTAAAATCAATTAAACAGGGCTGGACGCTGGGGGCTCACACTTCTAATCCTAGCTACTCAGGAGACTGAGATCTGTTCAAAGCCAGCCTAGGCAAGAAAGTCCGTGAGACTTCTCCAATTAACCACCAGAAAACTGGAAGTGACACTGTGGCTAAAGTGGTAGAATGCTCTCTTTGAGCTGAAGAGCTGAGGGACAGCGCCCAGGCCCAGAGTTCAAGCCCCACAACTGACAAAAACAAACAAACAAAAAAAACAATTAAACAAGAAACAAAGAAAAGTATGTTGTTAACCAAAAAAAGCACAAAGACACCAAGAGCAAACAGGTCAAAGAAGTGGTCGTGGTGGGGCATGCTAATAATTCCAACACTTGGGAGACTGAGGCAGGGGCAAGTTTGAGGCCAGGCCTGAGTTATTCAGAGAGTCCCTGAGAGGAAAGAAGGGAGAAAAGAATAAAAGAAGGATGGAATGAGTGAAGGAGGAAGGAAGGGAGGAAGGCAGGAAAGAAGGAAGGAAGGAAGGAAGGAAGGAAGGAAGGAAGGAAGGAAGGAGTAAAAGAGCTGAAAGTGGTTACTTCTAGTCAGGGGTTAATTGAAAGTTGTCAAGGGACTGATGTTTTTCTTGCTATTATTGTTGTGGTCCCAGCAGTAATGTGTGGCTTTTAAAATCTTTTAAATATTACTTTGATCAAAACTAAATTTTAAAAAGGAAGATGAAGGAAAGTGTCTAAATTAACTCAAAGCATGGATAAAAAGTGCTCCAAAAGAGAAAGTTAAAAAGACTCTACTATGTCCTGGACATATATTTGAAGGAATGCAAATCAACATACAAAAGAGATATCTGCATAGTTACATTTACTACAATTCGGTTCACAACAACTGAATCAATAGAAATGAATGAAACCAACATTAATAAAGAAAATATAATATGCATGTAAATATATGCATATATGTATGTAAATATATATACATGTATGTATAAACCATGAATATTACTCAGCCATAAAGAAAAATAAAATTCTGTGTGAAAGCCTCAGCCCAGAAGACCACATGGACACCAAGTCATGTACAGCAAAGCTTAGTGTCAGCAAGCTGACAGTCTGACCCTCTTGGGAAGGAACAGCACTTGTCCTTGAGCAAGGTGGTTCATAGGGCTAGGGGGCTGGGGGTGGAGAATTTCACTAGGAGTGGGGAGTACTCTGCAGTCTGGTTTGTGTAAGACATGGAGTTTGTGAGGTACGTGAGAGTGGGGATTTTGTTGTGGCAGGGCAAAGGGTTATGGTTGCAGCTGCCTGTGTCACCCAGTAAGGCCTGAGTCAGATAATTTTGGGGAAGGGCCTGTGCTACCAGATTTCAGGGAAAGGCCATGCTTTACATCAGGGCCTAAGATAGCAGAGTGGCTCCTGTGATGGAAGAGGTTAGGCTAACAATATATTTTTCAGGAATGTGGGTAAATCTGGAGGCCATCATGTTAAGCAAGACAAACCAAACAACAACAACAAAAGCCAAATCCTGCATGCTAGCTCATTTGTGGAATATAGACCAAAAATGATGATGATGATGATGATGATAGAAATGGTAATGAGACATGAATGTAAAAGGGGACTGTCTAGGAGGAGATTGTTGAGAAGGGGTAGGGGAAAGGAGAAGGCATTGAGGGGTGAAGAGGATAGAGGAACATTATATATACACATTATATTATAATATAATCTATAAAATATCTATAATAATCTATATAACATATTATATAAAGATGTATGTATATACATATCTATATATACATGTAGATATATATATATATCCCAGCAAATGCTATAAAGAAGAGGAGGAGGAAGGAGAGATAAAGAAACATGGTGGAGGGATGAATTTGTTCAAAAAAACCCTGCATACATGTATAACAATATCACAATGAAACTCCCTCTTATTACAAAAATAATTTTTAAATATTTCACTGGGCACTGGTAATCCTAGCTACTCATGAAACTGAGATCTGAAGATCTTGGTTTAAAGCCAGTCCAGGCAGGAAATCCATGAAACTCTTTTCTCCAATTAACCATGAAGGAGAAGCCAGAAGTAGAGCTGTGACTCAAGTGGTAGAGCATTAGCCTTGAGCATTAAGCCAAGTGATAGTATAAGGTGATGAGTTCTAAGCCCCAGTATAGACACACACACACACAAAATTTTAAGACCCTATTGGGTAAATCGTATGTGGGGAACAGCAGAGAAAATTGATATAAAAATAGAAATTTCTAGAAAACATGGAAAATTCTCAAAGATATTCCTAAAGAAATGACAAGTAGAAAATAAGACAGCCAAGAGAGAAGGAAGATTGAGTAAGACGGAAACACTACTGCTCCTGATCATGTGTCCTGAGCTGGACACCCAGAAATGAATAACTTCTTCATGGAAATCCTGTAACCCTGTAGTTACAATCCAAGGGGGCATTCCAGTGGCTTCAAGCACTGTTGTTTATATTCTATTTATTCTTTCATTCATTCATTTTGAAAGAAGGTCTTACAATGTTGCCCAGGTTAGCCTCAAACTCACAATCCTGCCTCAGTCTGAGGATTACTAGAATTATAGACTACACCAGCATGCCTGGCTTAGAGTGGTTTTAATCTGGGCCTTAAACATGAGACTTCTTCCTCAGTAACCAAGTCAGCCAAGAAAGAAACAACTGATCTTAAACCAGAGGTAGAGGAGAGGCAAAGCCATACTGCATTGACAGTCGAAAACCCTGATTACGTGACAAGGACAGTCAAAGCAAAGCAAGTACCAACACCTGTCAATTATGTGACCGTGGGGCAAGTCAATTTCTCTAAACCAGTTTTCTCTGCTGCAAAGAATAAATATAGCAAAGCATGCATATGTAAAACACATGACACCTTTTAGGGCTGTTTGTCATTTTCCATTTCCTGGGCTGGTTTCTCAGGCAATAAAGCTGAAACCCAAGGAAATCAAGCTAAAACTTTCACAGGCCAGTTCATGATGGAACAAGAATTCGAATCCCATACTTAAGTGACTTTATAGCTATTCTGTCAACTAGGCCTCAAAGAACCCTATGAAATTAGATAGATAGATAGATAGATAGATAGATAGATAGATAGATAGATAGATAGATAGATAGATAGATAGATAGACAGACAGACAGACATAGGCAAGTGTGTGTGTGTGTGTGTGTGTGTGTGTGTGTGTGTGTGTGGCTTGTAATGGAGAAGAAAAACAAGAAATACCCACCTACCCCAACTCCAAGCTCAGTGGCATTAGAAACAAGACCCAAATCTAAGCATTTTAATGTTTAGGTAGGGGCTGGCTCAAATACACATCTGCTGCATGTGAATAGGACAGTGTGGTACAGGAAGTGCAGCTCATGCCTGCAGTGCCAACTCCCCCTTGCAGCTGTGGACCAGCCCATGGAGGTAAGATCATCACCCCTCTAGGAAGCCCAGGTTTCACTTCCCAGGTGACTCCACAGGCAATACGATCAGAAATGAAAACTAGGATTTCCTCATGACGTCACTGGGGGTTGGAGGGTGGGCATTTGCTTGTGACTCCAAGTAAGGAAGACGAACTGATAAAGACCTTCTCCAAGAAGTAATTAAACCAGGAGCAAACCAAGAGGACAGGCAGAGCCAAGGAGCGCCAAGTGGTGACCCCAACCCCTCCCGACTACACTGGGTCGAGGGTGCAGTGGGATGGCATGGAGTGGAGTGGGGGAGTTGTTTCGCCAAAGCCCCTCCCCCTGCCCACTTGGGACGTCTTTAAACACAACAGCCCCTTCCCCCCCCCCCACGACGTGGCCCTATCCTCCCACCCCACGTCCCTCTCACAGCTGGGAGCCAACACCCAACGGGACATCAACCCGGACCCAGGACCCCACAGGCCAACCACAGGGTCCCTGTGGCCCCAGAGTCCCTCCCATCCCCACTGTCTGCCACACCCTTGAACTAGGGACTGGAGACGCTGACAGGTCGAACGCAGCCAGAATAACAGCCATTTGTTCTGCCTATCGCTGCTGGTATTGAAGCCAGATGTGTGTGTTGCCAGCACTGACGGGGTCCATCTGGCTGGGGTTTGGGTTTCCATCGCGGACTTTACCACATCCACCCTGGTCTGCTAGGAGACAGGAGGCGAACATCTGGAAGCCATTGCAGCTGTCACGCTTCAAGGGGATCCTGTACCACAGAGAAGAGAATTCAATACGGAGCTGAGCAAAATTACCCAGCTCGTCTTGTCAGCCTATAGTCCAAACACACACAGGGCCTTGCTAGCACTGAGCACCCAGGCTTCAGGGTCCTGTCCCGACCCCAGAAGGACCTGGTAACCACACAGAGGCTCTGGTCCAAGGTCACATTTGCCACCCAGTGCCAGGATCTTTTGTTGATCCGGGGTAGCTGGAGCTCAAAGGCTGTTCTTTTGATCTGTTTGCTGTAAATGAAACCTTGCCCAGTCTTTCCCCCACTTCCGTTCACACCCCTTCCTCTCCTTGACATTCAATTCTCTAGCTCACCCTACCTATTGCATTTTGTCTCCTAGTCCTTTCCCAAGCCCAAAACGAATTCTGATCAAGGATTACAAGAAATCACAACACTGCTTGTTCTGACCTGGGTCTGTCTTTTCCCTCCAACCCTCTCTTCTAGTTTGTTAATCTCCATCTTTCCAACCCTTTGTGGTCTACCTCAAGTTTATTCCATCTATGAAGCCCTTCCTGACTCACAAGCCTCCACTGGTCTCTCTTTTGTCTTTCCCTTAATTAAGTGTAAGCTCGGAAGAGGAAATACTGGCTTACATATTTCTATCTTCTTCAGCTGTAGCATTGCCCGCCGAGGTACAGAAGCCCTGCCTCTAAGCCCTGGTTGGATACAAACATCAATTAGTGTGCTTTAATTACCTTTCCTTTTAATATAATTATCTTTTATCTACTTTACAAATGTTGACAGTACTACATAGAATGTGCCCTGGACTGGACTAATTAATTTGCTATAAAACATCTAGTAAATTAAATGATAATACTGGAAGCCTCCAGTCTTCCATTATGACCATTGACCTTGAGTTTGTGAGAGAAAGAACTAAAAAGGAAGAGAGTTATTTGGGCTTACAATTGGCTGAAGAGCAAGCAGAAGAAGAAGATTACATCTCATAGTGGCTGAAGCAAAAAAAGAAAAAAGAACCAGGGTCCCAGAATCTACGTTCAGAGTTTCTCCTCTTCCCTAATGATCGAACTTCCTTCTACTTGGGCTCTACTTCAGAAGTCCACTACCAAGCTGGGGACCAAACCACTAACACCCAGCTTTTGGGAGACATTTAAGATCTAGTCCATCTTAGACCTCTTCCTGGCAGCAGACAGTGCTGGAGTACTTTTATGAGAATGGAGATTCCCAGTAGAGCAGTTTTACCTTCTATTTTTAGGCCTGTTCTGTGATTAGAGAGCAAGAGTCTCCAGCATTTAGTGTTGCCTACCCAGCACCAGAACAACATGATACATAATGACTTGCAGGAAGAAGTCACAGCATGAGTAGCTACAAGATGGAGCTGTGGTAAGAGGGCAGCGTTTTCACTATCAGGACAGATCATGGCTGTAAGCACTGAGAAAGAGTAGGTGTCATAGCCATACACAGAATCTCCTGGCTATTGTCCTTCCTTTGTGCTTTGGGATGTATAATGCCCTGGTCTAGTCTTGCTGTGTAGGAGGGACAAGAAGGCAGGAGCATCCAGACATAAACGAGAGAAAGAGAGAAGATGGAAGGAGATGCTGACCAATGAAAAAAGAAGTGTGTCTCCTACATGTGCCATGTAGGATGTTTGATTTCCATGGGGCTCAGACCAGGAAACAAGAAGGGGATGGGATTCAGTAGACTCAGGGTTCCAGAGGGGCTCTGCTGTTCTGCTGTGGGGTGGGAAGGTGCCTTTTTTTCTCTGACCCTCATCTGTAGAAGAGGCGCTTGGGGGAGATGCTCTCTGATGTCTGTAACCTCTTACATTTAGAGACCACCTTGGAACCCATATCAGCATATAATTTCAGATGAAACTCCAAATGCCAGCCCTTATCTGCCCTGAAGTTGTCCATTCTCTCTCCAGAAAGGAACTTCAGCCATCAAAATCCTGAAATCTCTGCTTCTTTGTAATGGAAGAAGAAACCCTCTGTTCTCTCAGAGAGGACTGCACTGAAATAGGAAGATTGCAGATTAATGACCAAGAAAATCTTTCTCAAGTGGGAATGCGACTTAATTAAACTCCATTAAATCATAACTCCTGACTTCAGTTTCTGGCCTCTTGATACTGAGTCCAGAACTGAATCATTCCTCTAGCCCTGTGGCTGCTGAATTCCTCTATCCTTGTGGCTGTGTGAGCATAGGGGATAACCTGCTCACCGGCACTGTCCACAGCCACCCTCGAGGGAGTTTCAAGAGATCAGCACTAGCCATGAAGGACTCCTGGAGCAAAGAGCATGGTCATTTCTAATTTCTCTTGGTTTATGAGCAACTTGACAATTTGACTAACTAGTAAACATCCAGGACTGTATCATCCTCTCATAAAAAGCTATTAATGTATTAGTGGGCTAAAAGGAGAGGTTATGTAATCATTGCCTGAGCTGTTAAAGTTCAATCTTCACCCAGAGACACATGGAAAGGAATTCTCTATGCTTTCATTTACAGGACCTGGGTATTTAAGCATCTTACCCCTTTGCTCCCTTCCTGAATCACCTCTGTCTGAAGTCATCAGTCTCTTGCTCTGTAAAATGTTTCTCTCCAAACTCCTTCTTTCTCCACCACACTTTACATGCATTTCTCTGTACTAGAAGCTTCTATTCTCACAGAGAACCAAATTCTCAGAGCTGTAGGCTAGGTACCCTCAGGCCAACCCTTCATATAATCAAGCATTTTGAAGGGCCGTAGGAAAGGCCTACTTTCTCAAGAGAAGTTCCCCTCTCCTTAATTCTGCTGTTAGATTCTTTGGGGACCATCACACACACACATACACACACACACACTTTTTTTTGGGGGGGTGGTAAACCAGTACTGGGGCTTGAACTCAGGACTATGATACTCTCTCCCTTACCTGTTTTACTAGTACTAGTACTCTAGTATTTGAGCCACACTCTACTTCCACCCTTTTGCTGGTTGATTGGAGATAAGAGTTCCTGCGTAGGCTGGCTTCAAATTGTAATCCTTAAATCTCAGCTTTCTGAGTAACTAGGTTACAAGTATGAACCACCAGTGCCCAGCTTACCAGGTCCCTTTTAAACCTTCCTTGAGAGAGATTGGATATAACCCATCTTATTGTCTCATACAAACCATCTTCTTTTTCGTTGAAGTCCCAGAGTTCTGCAAGGTTTATGTGCCACTTGTCATCCAAGGACCTGCTTTGTGATCTTGAGCACATTCTACCCTAGACCACAACTTCCCCATGTTGTAGGAACTAAGAGAAGTTTCATCTTATTGCAGGACATCTGGCTAGATCCAAGAGCAAGCTATGCCTGAAAGGACAGGGGAGGGCAGAGTGAGCTGTTTTCTTTTCTTTCTAGCCCTAACTACCTGGTAACAAAGCACCAGAAGTTCTCAGCTTCGTGAATCCTGTCTGTTTGCATAGAGAGGATGACCATGGACCATTCTCTTCTTTGGGTCTCATTAACTTGCTTTGCATGGTCCAGAGCATGGAAGTTAAGGTATAATTGATTTAGTCCTATGCTTACTCTCCTTTTAGCAGGACACCAGGTGACTCTGGACGTGGTTATATACCTCTCCAGAGGCAGAGAGGAGAATCATGATTCAAGGTCAATTTGGGAATAAAACTCATTGAGAACCCATCTCAATAAATAGGAGACCAACCCAGGCTGGTCTGGGCAAAAGAATGCAAATCTATGTGAAGAAATAACTAGAGTAGAAAGGAATAGAGTGTTTGCCTAGCAAGAGTAAGGCCTTGAGTTTAAATACCAGCACCGCCAAATAGAAAAAAGGAAAAGAAAGAAAGAGAAAGGTAGAATTGACACAGGAAAGGAGATGTTTAAATGGATCCATCCAAAGAAATAAGAAGAAATTGTGGTCTTAAGTACAAAAGATGACCTGCTTCTGACATCATAGCAACAAATTTGCCCAGTACTTTTCTGGCAGCTATGGGATAGAGGTGACATGCAACACTCCTGTTTCTTAGATGAATAGATAAAAATGTTGGCTTTTTTTTCTCTGACAGTCACCCCTTGGTGTAGAAGGCAAAACACTGACAGGAAGTCCCCAGTGAATGGGGAAGAGCTGGTTGCTAAGAAGGCTTTGGGAAAAGAGAAAACCTTCAAACTTCCCTGCTTCAACTCTCCAGAGATGCTTCTATAAAATTCCTCAAGGTGCTCAGGCAAGCTGGGCCCAGGCCATGAGCGTGGCTCAGGGTAGGAGGCCAGCCCTGTCACCACAGGCCACACAGGCTCTTGTTTACTATTGCAGCTGGTCTCAGGAAGCAAGTTCCATTTTACCATGTACAGCAGACATTTTCAAGAGGAAAATGCAGAGTTCTTTCTATCCAATCACACATTTGGGAAGGAAAGTAAAGCAACCCTCTATTCTCAGATCCTTACTAAGCCTAAGTGCTAGTGAGCTCCCAAACTACCCCAGAAAACCCCTCCTTAGACAAAGCAAGCAGAGGTGAGGGTGGCTCAGTGGTGGAGTGCTTGCTGAGCTTATGTGAGATCTTGTGGTTGCATCACCCCAGCACTAGAAGATAATGCATCCACAGCTGGCATCCACAACTCTTGGCCCTCAGATGCTCAAACTGAACAGACAGGATTTATTTAGTCAAGCCTAAGATCAACCCAACTGCCCTTAAGTATTAGTCAGCTTTCCATCAGTATAATGAAATACCTGTGGTAATTAAGTTATAAAGAAAAAAGGTGTCAGTTTGTAGGTTTCTAGTTCATGACTGGTTGGTTCTTTTGCTTTGAGCCTGTGTAAGGGCAGCACATCATGGTAGACAGCACATGGCAGAGCAAAGCTACTCACATCATAACCAGAAAGCAAAAGAGAAGACAAGAAAGGGCCAAGAATCCCACATTCACCTTCAAGGGCACGCCCCTAATGACCTAAAGACCTCCCATGGACTCCACCTCTTAAAGCTCCCACCACCTTCAAACGTCCCCTCTCTGGGGATCTAGTAGTTAATACAAAGGCCTTGGGGGCAGAGGGGCGGGGAATTAAGGTCCAAAGCACAGTACCTTGCATTAAAGATGGCTCAGCTTGGGCTGAGTCTATGACTTAAGTGACAGAGAGACTGCCTAGAAAGCTTGAGGCCTTGATTTAAACCCCAGTGCCTGCCACCAAAACATATCAAATAAACATCACTAGTTTGACCCTAAAAATTCTCCTTGTTTCTAGGCTGATGAAATTTTCTTCCTCCCCATTGTTCTTCAGCTTCCCCAGTCCCTCCCATTGCTACTTTACAGAGTCTTTTCTCTGTTGCTGCTTCCTCAGATTCAAGCTTTTTCTACCATGGTTCTTAAAGTTGTATCTGTTCCCATAGGAGACCTAGATAGAAAAGTCCCAATGACCCATGCTGCCATTTCACATGGAAACCTAATATACCTTACTCCAGACTGCCCAGATTATTTTCTCTCTCCCTCTTTCTCTCTCCCTTTTCCTCTCCCTCCGCCTCCTTCCCTTTCTCCCTCCCTTTCTCTCCCCCCTCCTCCCTCCAACCCCTTTTCCAACAACCTTTCTCCTTGTGCCAGTAGTGGGACTTGAATTCAGAAACTGGTCACTATCCCTTAGCTTTTACACTCAAGGCTGGCACTTTGCCAATTGGGCCACAGCTCCACTTCCAGATTTTTGGTGGTTAATTGGAGATAAGTCTCACAGACTTCCCTGCCCAGATCTCAGCCTCTTGAGCGGCTAAGATTACAGGTCTGAGCTACTAGTGCCAGGTTTCCTGCCCTTATTTAGGCCCCAGTTCTTGCTCCATCCTTTGTATTTGGGAGTGGTGACAGATGAGTGTTTTCTTTGTCTTTAGCCTTCTCTTCCACAGAGAACTTTTCTCCAGAAATAAAACTCTGACTGTTCCACTGCATCCTTTGTGATGCTTCCTCTAAGCACCCTCTACATCAGATCCAAGGCTCCAGTGGGAGCTATATCCTTTCTTGTGCAGCTGGTCTGAGTTTTGTCGTCTGGGAGACAGGGCTTAGAAGGGCTTGAAGTTAGAACTGAGGCGAATAAAGCTTTAAATCTCCAGCACTTAACAGCTTCTCTGCAGCCTCAGCAGCAACCACATTTGCTTGCTCGCTTCATCTGCACTCTCTATATATCTATGTAATCTCTGTTCGCTGGAGCCTGACTCCAGCCCTGTCTGCACTGCCCTGGTGGTGCTGAGAGAGGGAAGGTTGGACTTCTACCCATAAAAATAGCAGCTCTCCGGAGCACACATGAAGAAATAATTAAAGAGATTAAAGCTGGGGGGGGGGATAGAGAGAGGTGGGCGGGGGAGGGGCTTAGCCGACAAGACTGGAGTCTCTGGTTTTGCATCTAGAGGGGCTCAGCAGGGAGGATTTTCTTGCTCTTTTCTTCTGTTGGATTCATAGCTAAAACCTGTTGACTCTAAGCTCTATAAAGGCTGAGATGGTACCCTGGAGTTTTTCGTATCCCCCCAAAGGATCCTCAAACCAGGCTGCGCCCTAGTGAGTGAAGGAAATTTGATATTTATTGAGGGTTTATGACATGCAGGTACACTGTTAGATACCTCTTGTCCTCACTGGTTATCTATCGGGTATGTTTCCAACTTGAGAAATGACGGCAATGTCTTTCCTATGCCCAGGAGAAACACTGAGTCCAGAGCTGGGATTCTTAGGCTGAGAAATATATTCTGGAACTTTGCCACGTGCAAGTCAGCGGATATGGATAGCTCATGTCTGTAATCCTAGCTATCAGGAGGCTGAGATCTGAGGATGGACATTTGAAATGGGGAGGGAAGGTAAGAAAGTGAGGGGAAAAGATGAGAGAGATATGGAGGGAGGGAGAGAAGGGGCTCACAAAAGAGAAGAGGAGGGAGAGGGAGAGGAGGGAAGGGAAGGATGGGGAGATGGTCAGATTCCCACCCATCCTTCCCATCCCATCCTTCCACTCCACTGTGGAATCCAGAGCATGTTCCCCGAACATCTTCAATTCCTCTCAGTAATGTTGTGTCATTTTGGGTTTTTTGTTTTTTGGTTTTTTTTTTTTTTGGTGGCCGTGGGGCTTGAACTCTGGGCCTGAGCGCTGTCCCTCAGCTCTTCAGCTCAAGGTGAATGCTCTACCACTTGAGCTACAGCGCCACTAGTGTTGCGTCATTTTGGGTGAAACCACCTTGCATATCTTTTGTTAGATTTGTTACAAATTATTTAATTTGTGTGTGTGTATGTGTGCGCATGCATGTGTGTGCACAAGCATGCTGTCAAAATAGGCATAAATTTCTTTTCTTATTTGGAGTCTTGGGGATTGACCTCAGGGGGCTATACATGCAAAGCAAGAACTCCAACACTGAACTACCCTTTAGCCCTTATAGATAGTGACATTATTACATTCATATCTAAATTCTGAGTTTATATGAGGAGTCTTTCAGGTACCCATTGTCATCTGTGAACCTAATTTTATTTCTTCCTGTATAATTTTATTGTTTTTCTTTTTTAATTTATATATTTTTAAATTAGCATTAGGTAGGTAGGGTTTCAGTTCAACATGTCAGTTTATGAGCGCAATGCATCTCAATCAATGCCACCCCTTCCATCATTCTCCCCCACCTCTCCCGACCCCATCTATCACTCTAAGCTACTTGGTTCCATTCTTATTTATTTGTCTTGATGCCTTTTGAAAGTGATAATTCAAAGAAGCAATTTTAAAATGCCTAATATTGTACATAGTTCTGAGTTAATTGAACCAGTCAATAAATGAATAAAGGAGCTATCCCTAGACAAAGAATAACATCAAAATATTTGTAAGTATGTAACTCATTTACTTTATGTCCTCCTCTGCTTCAATAGGGAGAGAACATGGGGGAGATAAAAGAGAGACAGAAGCCCATACCACTCACTCATTCTCTCACGAGAACTCTCACTGGCTCACTCTTCTGAATGAACATTGGCTAAGTGCCCACCCAGTGCCAGACTCCCAAGTGAAAAATCCAAAGCAAGATGATTTCATTTTCTGATTCTTCTATGAAGGAAATGGGAGCCCCAGCAATTCTCCCTTCCATGCGCTCTGGCCATCTTGGGACCAGCCAGACATTGTCCTTGTGGCATTTAGGGGCATCTGGCCTTGAGAGTGCCCTGACTTTGAAACTCTGCCCCTTTGGCTTTTTCTGGAAATTCAGTAAAGGGTGCTCCTATTCCTAGATGTGAGTTCTCTACCATTGTGCCTCTAAAGGTAACTCCTAGAGTGATGGGCAGCTTAGCCCCAAATGCTGCAGCCAAGCCTCCAAACAAGGCCAGGGCATAGAGTTGTCCTATTCAGGGCCAACCTAAGATGCTCTAGTCAGTATTTTCCCTGGGAAAACTGCGTAAACTTCAGGAATGGGGGCTGGGAAGGTGGCTCAGTGGTAGAGCGCTTGCCTTGCATGCCTGAGGCCCTGGGTTCGATTCCTTAGCACCACATAAGCAAAAAGAAAAAAGCCAAAAGTGGCACTGTGGCTCAAGTGGTAGAGTGCTAGCCTTGAGCTGAAGAGCTGAGGGACAGCGCCCAGGCCCAGCGTTCAGGCCCCACAACCAGACCCCTCCCCCCCAAAAAAAAATAAGCTTCAGAAATGTATGAAGTTTACTAGACGGTCTTCTTCGTCAGCTGCCCTTACCCCACTGGGAGAGCTTCCTGATCCCAGCAGGCAGCTGGGCCAGCACAAGCCTGCTCTCCCATACAGACCCAACCAGCAGCCCCAAAGGCAACTTCTCCACTTGTGTCACATGGACCTAGAGAGTCCTAAAATAGTCCTGGTAGCCAGATTCAACTGGCCACATTGTAGGAGGCTCCATTGTGAAACACAGTTTGTGTGTGTGTGTGTGTGTGTGTGTGTGTGCTTACACTGGGGCTTGAACTCAGAGCATCTCTCTCTCTGTCTCTCTCTCTCTCTGTGTCTCTCTCACACTCTCTGTCTCTTTCACTCTCTGCATTTTTTTTAAAATTTTTTTTTTGGTCGGTCATGGGGCTTGAACTCTGGGCTTGGGCGCTGTCCCTCAGCTCTTCAGCTCAAGGCGAGCGCTCTACCACTTGAGCTACAGCACCACTTACGGTTTTCTGGTGGTTTATTAGAGATAGGAGTCTCACAGTCTCTCTTGCCCGGGCTGGCTTTGAACCTCGATCCTCAGATCTCAGCCTCCTGAGTAGGTAGGATTACAGGCATGAGCCACCGGCGCCCGGCTCTCTCTGCATTTTTACTGGTTAATTAGAGATAAAAGTTATCTAGGATTACAAGAGTGAATGCAAAAACTCACTAATCTTGAACTCTGCCCACTATACATCTGAATCCTTATCCTAACAATCACAATATAGATATGGTGGAAATAGAAGCTCAGAAAGCTCACTTAGCTTTCCTGTAGTCAAGCTTTTGGTAAAGAGTCAAAGCATAATTATCCAGGGAGAAATCTTTCCACTCTAAGTCAAGTTCTTTCCCACGGGGAGATGGGGTGGTAGGAAGGTGAAGCCAGCAGCCATGTTTGCAGTGAAGGACTTCCCAGATCCCAGTGAGATCATTCTCACCCTCCTGTGTGAACACAGTCATTTTCTAGGCTCTTGTTCTTGTCCAGGGGATCAGAGTCCCCTGAGGCCCTGCCAGCCAGGCCTCTTCCATCTCCATTTTCTCTGCTTTTCCACTGCCTAGCTGGAAGCCAAGAGTATGAAAATTGGAGGCATTTCAGAACCCACGTGGCCTCTGTCCCCATGAACAACTGTCTCCAGGTCTGTGAGGCCGGACAAGTGGCCAGCGGCCAAGCAAGCCAGGCTGTAGATACCCTACCCAGTTGGCAGCAGAGCAAGGCACCCCCTGCCTAGGGTGTGAGGCAGGCTGTCTGCACCAAAGCATTGAGCTTGAGCTAATGAGCTGTTGGCATGAATGGGCAATTACTTTACCTCTTTCAAAACCTGCCAAATGTGCTTTTATAGCCATGGAATTGCCTTAAAGACTCGGGCCTGAAATCAAATCCTCTGTGCAGAAAGCAGAAGGACTGAAGGGTGCTCCTGGTTCCTGCTACAATCTGGAGCTCTGGACCCAAGGTCTCAGCAGTGCCTAACAACTCAGAGCAGTGGGGCTATCTCATCCTCCAGGCCTCCAAGCAGTGTCTGCAGGAGGGGTTCAGGAGGCTCCCCCAGGGCAGGAACCCCAGGCATTCCTGGGCCAGAGGGCTGGCACAGTGGCTAAGCCTGTCACCTAGACCTGATGCTTTGGCCTGCAGTGTGGCAGGCCAGGCCATTGGTGTCCTAATGGCCTTTGCCCAGACACAAGCTGTTGTTAAGCCAAGGCTCTGCCTCCTGCCTGGCTCCCTTCAACTTGTGGGCCTGTATGCAGTGGATCACACATCCTGGGATGAAGTCCACCTAGAGAAGGCCAAGCAGGCACATAGCTCAAGTACCAAACAGGCTTTCCAGCTGAGCTCCATTCCCCCAGAGCGTCCCTTCAAATGGCTGAGGAGTAGTCTGTCCTCTTCCTCTGCTGACTTTTAAACGTTATTACTTTGCCAGGTGTTGGTAGTGCACACCTGTGTTCCTAGCTATTCAGGAGGCTGAAATATGAGCATCACCATTCAAAGCCAGCCCAGGAAGATAAATCAGAGACTCTTATTTCCAATTAACCACCAAAACTTTGGAAGTGGAAGTACAGCCTCAAGTGGTAGAACACCAGCTTTCAGCCAAAAAGGCTAAGGGAGAGCACCCTGGCCCTGAGTTCAAGCCCTTGTACCAGCACAAAAGAAAAAAAAATCAGGTAAGTAGCTAGCTAATTAGGTAGTGAACTAGTTGTTAGTTGTGTGGCACTAAGGGTTGAGCTAGGGCCTTACACATGCTACACAAATGTTCCACCTGTTGTAATCCATCTTCTGTTGTTACAGCTGAGTACCACAGGCGTGGAATTTATAGGATGTAATTTTTATAAATTAGCTCCTGGTTCTGTAGTCTGAGGAGATGGCGAGGACATTGGCATCTGTGTACCTCCTAGAGAGAGCCTTCTCCAGGCCACGTGAAAATATGGCAGAGGGGATCAGGTGAGAGGACTGAGCAAGTGTGCTCTGTAGTTGTGCTGCCTCTTCTTAGAAAGCCACCAAGGCCATCCTGGGCATCCATCCTTAAGACGCGACCTGCCACGGGATCCACGACCTCATGGAGGCCCCGGCTACAGGCACCATGAGCCTGTGGCTGTGGGGATCACGTTTAAACCTGGGAACTTTTGGGGTAGGCATTCAAACTGTAACACCTACTCTGCCCTTCTCTCCGGTCCATCTTTCTTCACCCATTTCCTCTCCATGTTTGCCTATTCTCCTTTCTTTCTTCCCCTCGCCTCCCTTTTCCTCTCCCTCTTCCTTCCTTCCCTTTTTATGACCATTCTGGGAGTTGAACTCAGAGCCTTGACCTTTCTAGGCAGGCGAGCAACCACTTGAGCCTCACTGTCAGCCCTCTTGATGCTTTTTTAAATGGAGGTTGCATTTTTTCCTGAGGCTGCACCTCAGACTGGGATCCTCCTACCAGCCAGCTCCTTTTCACCAGGAGCATTTGTGTTTCATCATGTAGACTTCCAAAGTTGAACTCAGTACCCCGTCTCATGGTCCCCCTTCTCCTCATGATTTTTGTGGAGCCCACAAACACTCACAGCAAGACCTTGGACCCTGTGAGTGCAGCAAGCCAGGTCAGGGTGTCTTGCTCTTTCTATGTTTTAAAACTAGCATGAAGATAACAGGAGGAGGAAATTCCATATGTGGAATTACCCATTCCGGGCAGGATTTCTCCAGATCTGTCTGCATGTTGAGGAGCCCTGAGCCATGGGTGATGAGCAAAGACTACGGTGTAGAGTCACCCAGACCTCTATGAATTGTCTTCTATCTCTGTGACTCATATACACACAAACCAGCTCAAGCTTCCACACACTCTGGCAATTCACCCTTCCTGGCTAGTGTTCTTAACCATTCATCTTTCCCATAGCTTTCACATCCACTTCCAAATTTCCCCAAGCATCAGGTACAACTAGGTGAGGCCTCTATTCCCCAGCCTTGCTGTGGGACAAAGTGATACGCACTGTCTCCCACTCCCCTCCCCTCCCCCAGCCAGTCTCAGCCTTTCTGCCCCATATTCCTTGAGACCCATTTCCTGTCTAGGCCACTGGTGAGCTGTCCGTGCAGCCCAAGGTTCGCCCTGTACTGTGTCTGCCCTTTGTTTCCAGACCCCTGGCTCTCCTGGTACATTCCATCCTATCTGACAGCTGCTCCTTGTCCTCAACCTTTGCTGATGACTCTTTGTACCACCCCCACCCACCCACCCCCATCCTCTTAGAGTATTGCAGGGCACCAGTCAGGCTATTTCATATCATTACTATTTCTCATCCAGGGTTTGCTTATTTCAACTCTTTTTTTGCATTAAATGGCTTCTGAGTGTGGTAAAATATATACAACACAATTTTTCCATTGAGGGCTAGGGTTGCACCTCAATGCTTGCCTAGCATGTGCAAGGCCCTGGGTTTGATCTCTAACTCCACAAAGAAAAGCAACATCCAGCCATTTTTAAATGTATACGTCAAGACTACACAACATGTTCATATTGGGACTTTTGTTTAATTGATTGGTACTTGGTTTTTGTTTTTTGAGACAGAGTCTTACGATGTAATCAAGGCTGACTTTGAACGCACTATTCTCCTGCTTCCAACCTCTCAAGTGCTGGGATTACAAGCATGTACCACCACACCTGGTATTCACATCGAAAAAGATCTCCAGGACCCTTTTATCTTAAAAAATAGAAACTATAGACCCATTAGCCAACAGTTCCCTTCTCAATTTCCCTCAAACACTGCCAGACACTATTCTACGCCCTGTTCTAATAAATCTATTGCATCCAGGTACTTTATATAATTGGACTCATACAGCATTTGTTGTTTTGTGTTTACATAACAGGTTCATCCATGTGGTAGCAAGTGACAGGAGTCCCTTCTATTGTATTCTTACATCTTTGTTTACTCAACTTATTTTTCTTTTTGTTTGGGATTGTGTGTGTGTGTGTATCTGTGTGTGTGTGGGTGTGTTTGTGTGTGTGTGTGTGTGGGTGTGTGCATGCACATATGTACAGTGGTACCAGGGCTTGAACTCAAGGCCTGAATTCTGTCCCTCAGATTTTTTGCTCAAGGCTGGCATTCTATCACTTGAGCAAACCTCTGGTTTCTTGCTGGTTAGTCAGAGATAAGAGTCTCTTGGATTTTTCTTCTTGGCCTGAGATCCCCAGTTCTCACCCTCCCGAGTAGCTAGGATTAAGGTGTGAGCCACTGGTGCTTGTCTGTTTCGGATTCTTTTTAGCTCAGGGCTTTGCATTCACTAGGTAGACACTAGGTATCACATCCCCAACCCTTCTTGTTTCTGTTATTTTTCAAATAGGGTCTCATGCTTTTGCCTGCTTTGAACCAAAATTCTGCCAATCTCTGCCTCCCAAGTAGCTGGGATTACAGGCATGAGCCACCACACCATTCCTCTTTGGTGGACATTTGAGTTGATTCTATCTCTTGGCTATTGTAAATAGTGCTGCTGTGAATGCACACATACAGGTATGTCTTTGAGGCCTGCTTTTAGGTCTTTGAGGCCTATGGCCAAAGGGTAGAATTTCAGGATCTTCTGGTGGATTTTGTCACACTTCTCTCATTCAGTGTCATGTCTTGAAGTATATCTGTTGATGACTTCCAAGTTTACATTTCCAGTTCAGACCAGGCCCTGGTTCTTAACATTCACATTCAACTTCCCATATATACTCTTAGATATTATCTAGAAGCACACAGTCACCTAGAACTGCTATTTTCTCCCCCAAGCCTGCAAATTCCCAGTCCTCGCCATGGCATTCAGTGGCAACAGCATCCTTCCATCTGAAACTCATCCTTGATCGTCTCTTTCTGTCACACTTAGCCCCAGCGGGCCAGGAAGTCCTGCTCACTCTGCTTCACCGCTGTTCAGGCTCTGAACACTTCCATTCACTTGCTTTCTCATGGTCCCACCCACCATCACCTCTCATCTAGTCCTTGCCATAGCTAATTGGTCTCATGCTTGTCCCCATTTCTATCTCTTCTCCATGCAACAGCCCATGCTCTCTTTTTAAAAATTTTAAATCAAATTATATCTACCCTCTCCTTCAAACATTCCAGTGAGGCTAGATGTGGTGGCATATGTCTGTAATCGGCTACTCAGGAGGCATAGATCAATAGGATCCTGGTTCAAGGCCAACCTGGGCAAAAAGTTAAAAAGACTCCATTTCAATAAACAAACTGGATGTGTGGAATACACTGTAATCCCACTACTCAGTAGACAGAAATCAGGAGGATCAAGGCTTAATGATAGCCTACGTTAAAAAGGTATTGAGATCCCCATCTCCAAAAATAAGCCAGGAAGCCAGGTGTGGGTGGCTCACGTCTATATCCTAACTACTCAGGAGTCTGAGAACTGAGGGCCACATTTCAAAGCCAGCCCAGGAAAGAAAGCCCATGAGACTCTCATCTCCAATTAACCACCAGAAAAAAAAAGCTAGAAGTGAAGCTGTGGCTCAAGCAGCAGAGCACTAGCCTTGAGCAAAAATGGGACAGCACCAAGGCCCTGAGTTCAAGCCCTAGTGCGCACACATACACACACACACACACACACACCACCACCACCACCACCACCACCACCACCACCACCACCACCACCACCACCACACACAAGCACACATGTGGTTCCAGCTTCATGGGTGGAATGAGTAGGAGAATTGCTGATTCTTCAGACAAAAACAGAAGAGCCTATTAGAAAAATAATGAAAGCAGAAAAAGGCAAAGGTAAGACCCTGAGTTCAACTTCCCATATCACCAGCAAAATTTAAAGCATCACTCCTCCAACAGGGAAATACCAAAGGGCTTGAATAAGCAGAGGACCCCTCATGACCTGGCTCCCACGAGCCATGACCTCATCTCTTACTAATGTCCCCTGGTATACCAGTCATCTATGACTGCATGACAAACTGCTCAAAACAGCAAACACCCACTGTGTCATGGGAGGCCACGTGCTTCACGCCCTCCTCCGGCTCTGGCTGTGTCCATCTCAGGGCTCACCTGGGAGTCAATCTCCTCCCAGTGGGCCAGGGGCTGGTGATGGGCTCAGGTCTTCGTTACTCTCTGGTTGTTGACCCTGGTGCCTCCTCCAGTTTCTGGTCAGGTAAGTCTTCCCATGATGTGGCTCACCACAGAGCAGGTGGCTTCCATTGAATGAGCAAGGCAAGACAGAAGTCCTTTAGAAGTGGCACTGGTAATATGCTGGATAACATCTGCTTCTTTATCTGCATCAGCTCCTGTGCTCGTTGACCCTACCAGGCCGGTGCTGTCTCAATGCTTTTGCTCATGATAGCCTTGTGTCTGGACAGCTCTTCCCACAAGGCTTGCTCTCCACTTCAAGCCTTTGCTCGAATGTGATCAGATGAATGAGGATTTCTCTGAGTCTTTCAAATTACAACGGCCCCGCCTCCACTGATTTTCTTGCTTTATTTTTCTCCAGAACAAAATCCCCACCGAACATCCTGTGGGTTACTATCATCTTTGTCTGCCTCCTCTCATCAGAGTACAAGCCCATGAGAGTGAGGATTTTGTTTGTTTACTATATCCCCAGGACCTAGAATCATGTCTTATATACAACAGGCACTCAATAAACTTTTTAAAAATATTTTTATTATTATTATAAATGTGATGTACAAAGAGATTACGGTTTCTTTCTTTCCTTTTTTTTTTTCTCCATCAATTGTGGGGCTTGAACTCAGGGCCTTGGCACTGTTCCTGAGCCTCACTGTGCTCAAGGCTAGTGGTGCTCTACCACTTGAGCCACAGAGCCACTTCTGGGTTTTTGTTGTTGTTGTTATTGTTTTGTCAGTAGTGGAGCTTGAACTCTGGGCCTGAGCGCTGACCCTGAGCTCTTCCAATTTTCTGATGGTTGATTGGAGATAAAAGTCTCACCGACTTTGCTGCCTCAGCTGGCTTTGAACTGCAATCCTCAGATCTCAGCCTCCTGAGTAGCTAGGATTACAAATTTGAGCCTCTGGCATCAGGCTCACTTCTGGTTTTTGAGTGATTAACTGGAGATCCTCAGATCTCAACCTCCTGAGTAGCTAGGATTACAGGTGTGAGCTGTTGCTGGTGCCCAGCAGCAAATAACTTATAGGACAGACATTTTTAACTCTTCAGGTTCAACACTAATTAAAAAATATTGTAAAGCCAGGCATCAGCATCTCACCCCTGTAATCCTAGTTACTCAAGAGGCTAAGATCTGGAAGATGGCAGTTTCAGGCCAGCAGAAAAGTCCATGAGACTCCATCTCCAAAATAATCAACAAAAAATTGGGCCAGAAACATAGCTCAAGTAGTAAATCACCAGCTAAGCCCAAGCCTCTGAGTTCAACCCTCAGTCCTGACAAAAGATAGTAAGGAGTACCAATGTATAAGGCAGATGAGTGTGGAATGCTTCTGCTAGAACTGTAGGTAGAATCCCAAAGTCCTGCTCCATTCTCTCCTATTCCTTTTTTGAGGGACTCCAGGCATCCTGGGGGTCGGTCTCTCAGAACCTGAACAGTTCTATTGAAGATAATAAGGAAAAGGCTCTGAGCTTCAGAGCCCCAGAAGAGAGCCCAGCTGCAACTCCCCACTGCCACATGCCAACACAGCCAGTTCCCATCCAGAACTTGGTGAGAGGCCCAATGCTGGACGCTCTGGCCTGTAAGTCTTAGCTCCTCAGGAGGCTGAGGTCTGAGGATTGCAGTTTGAAGTCAGCTCAGGCAGGAAAGTCCATGAGACTCATCTCCAATTTGCCACTAAAAAGCTGGAAATGGAGCTCAAGTGATAGAATGCCAGACTTGATCCAAAAAGCTAAGTGGAAAACGTGCCAGCCTTGAGTTCAAGCTCCAGTACTGGCACTCACACAAAAAGCAAAAACTTTGTTCCATTCCTTTGTTCATTCCATTCGTTCCATTCTGAGAAGTGAGGAAATATTCAGAGGCTCAGAGTCATTATTGTTGTAAAAGACCTTGTTATCACTTAATGAGACCATTGACCCTAGTTTTCAGCCATTAAGTCATTCAACAAACATAGTCCCTGCCACATGCAGTGTCAAGCACTGTGCATAGACAGGAAGAGCAGAATGCTTGTCCTCCAAAAGTAGGTGATGTTGAGCTGTGTGTAGCCAAATTCCCCTGAGGACCTCTGAGTGCGGAGGAGCCCCATCAGGAAGTCAGGACTGTTTTCTTATGGCTTCACTTCATCCTCTGGCTCCCCCCGGAACAAATCCATTCCCTTCCCAAATGACAGCCTGGTAAGAATTGGAAAACAGTAATTAAGTCGCAGAGAGCGCGCCCTGTAGGCTGGTGGGAACGCAGGGCCCC
>NW_012267220.1:33105484-33138803 GCF_000151885.1 Dipodomys ordii | reverse complement strand
GGGAGTTTTGTGTGTTCTTTGTGTGTTCTTTGTTTCAGACCAATGCAGTCTTCCAAGTAATTGCTTGCCTGGCGCAACGGGGCCCGCCGGGCCTCCCCGCGTAAATCTTCCCGTCAGGGGCAGGTTTTGGCTGTGTTCTGCATGGCCAGGCCCAGCCCAGCAGGTCTTGAATTCATTAAAGTTGAGGCCACTTGGCCGCGGGCTCTGCGCTCCTGCCAGCGCCGGGCTGGGGCACGGGCGGGCCGCGCTCCTCCGCAGAAGGCGCCCGGGGGAGGTGCTGGAGAGGTCACACTGGGGCGGGGGGGGGGGGGGTTAGGGGGGTTCCTAGGGAGGGGAGGGGCAGGACTGAGGGAAGGGGAGGACAGGGGAGAAAAGGAGACTGGAGGGGAGAGAGGAGAGGACCAACTTCCCTATTTGCTGGGCAGCCTCGGACCAAAGAAGAAAGACTTCAAGGAATCTGGGTCTCAGAAGGGCCAGGACTCCTGGGATGGTCAGGCCCAGCTGGAGGAGGAAGCCGATTCTCAAAACACATCTTGAATCCTGGCCACAGGAGAGAACAGGGAATGAAAACCTAACCAGAGTGTTGGGAAATTCTCTGCCCTGCATGTCTCTGCTTCTCTCTCTCTCTCTTTCCTCCTCTGCTTCTCCATGTATTTGTTTTCATTTGAAATGAAAAGTACCTGGGTGCTGGTGGCTCATGCCTGTAATCCTAGCTATTCAGGAGGCTGAGATCTGAGGATTAAGGTTCCAGGCCTAAGGTTCCAAGCCTGCCATGGCAGAAAACCCCTGGAAGACACTTATCTCCAATTAACCACAAATAAAAAAGCCCTAGAAGCAGAGCTGTGGCTCAAGTGGTAGAGTGCTAGCCTTGAGCGTAAAAGCCAAGCCAGAGCACATGGACCTAAGCTCAAGCCCCACTAACAGCACAAAATCACCTCAGTGAATCATTCACACTCAAGTATGAATTCCACATCCTGCTTTGGATCAACTACAGATACTGGTCTTACAACTGTCCCTAATTGTGGGATTGAAGATGAGATAAATGTGGGTAGCATGACTAAGGGCAGACCCTGGGGGAGAGGGGCTAAGGAACGAAGTGTTTTTGTCTGTCTCCATGTAGACTCCATGGGCAGCTGAAATTTGATTCTGGGCGGGGGCCCTAGCCTGCACCCCCAATCCCATGACGCCATGTGGAAAAGCTTCTGTCTTTCCTTCCAGAGTTGGGAAAAGGGTAGAAAAGGCCACCCTCAGGCACAAAGGACTGACATCTTTCCTCACCCCAACAGAACTGAGCACTCAGTGCAGTACAATGGCCTGGACACATTCCCGCCATGACCCAGAAGCCTGGGCTGCCACTGTGAGATTATCAGTGAGCCCAGCCTGTGCTTTGCACACATGCTGGAAACAAGAAGTCACAGAGGGCCCAGGAGGTGAGACCCCCAGCAGGCCTGGTGAATGGCCAGCACCAAGGAATGTATCTTTTGGACTGTGATGTGTGTCTTCCCTGAGAGTTCTTAGGGTCCTTGTCATCACCAACATCAGTGTCAAATGTCCAGATGTGGCCAGGCACTGAGGGCTCAGGTCTGTAATTGTCCCTTCTCAGGCTCAGAATGGTGAGAACTGAGGACTATACTCCAAAGCTAGCCTGGACAGGAGTCTGTGAGACTCTTCCTGTTGTTATTGTTGTTGGTCGTGGGATTTGAACTCTGGGCCTGGGTGCTGTCCCTGAGCTCTTCACCTCAAAGGCAAGTGCTCTACCACTTGAGCCACAGTGCCACTTCTGGTTTTCTGGTGGTAAATTGGAGATAAGAGTCTCATGGACTTTCTTGCCTGGGCTGGCTTTGAACTGTAATCCTCAGATCTCAGCCTCCTGACTGGCTAGGATTACAGGCATGAGCCACCAGCTCCTAGCTGTGAGACTCTTATCTCTGATTAGCCACCAAAATGACAGAGGTGGAGGTGTGGCTCAAGTGGTAGAGCACCAGCCTTGAATGAAACAACTAGGGGACAGTGCCCAGGCCCTGAGTGACAACAGCAGCCTCTCTCTCTCTTTCTCTCTCTCTCTTTCTCTGTCTCTCTGTCTCTCTCTCTCTTTCTCTCTCTCTCTCTCTCTCTCTCTCACACACACACAGATGAGCACAGCTCTGGGGTGAGCTGTCATACTGGTGGGTTTGTGACTTACTCTCTGCCCCTGCAGAGTCTGCACAATTGTATTCTACTCCAGCCTCCCTTATGCCAGGAGTAGTGTACAAACTACTGCTCCAGTAACCCTGTGCAGAGGTCTTTGGAGCAATCTAGTAAAGGCTGAGCCAGAATTGGTTGGTGTTCTTTTCTCCAGAGCTGGGCATACTCCCCTTCAAAAAGGAAAGGCTGGCTTTGAAGCCTCCACAGAGCCGCCTAGAACACCACAGCCTGCAGCCCTCAGCTCCTCTCAGTGGGCCTGGAGAATTCCCCTCCTCCCCCTCCCTGGGTGGGAATCAGAGAGTGTGTCCCATGCAGAGAGCAGGGTAGAGCCAAGCCAGCCCTGTGGTGCAGGCCCAGCCCAGGTCTCCTCTCTAAAAGAGGGCAATGGTTTGCCTTGTACCCTACATTTTATGTATAACAGAAAGAGCTGATAATCAATACCATTTGCTGAGCAATGATTTCTCTGTTGGTCCCTGTGCTGAGCCCTGAATGGATAGCATCACCTTCACTGCTCTTTTAAACCTTATTGCAAAGATAACGGAAATGTGGATGCAGAGAGGTTGTGCAGTTAGGCCAAAATCACACAGCTGGAAGGTGGCATCACTGAGACTCCACTCCAGGTCACAGTGACATCCAAGACCACACATTTCCACATATGGCAAATTAATTTCATTTCTAAAAAACCTTGGAAGCAAGCCTTCATCCACATGTGTACAGGATCAGTCTAAAATAGGGCCAATGAATGTCTCTGGGAGAATTTGGAAAAAAAAGTCCTCCATCCCCTGCCCCCTCCCCCAGTCACACATCTGTTTGCTGGGTTTTCCGATTATACACACTGTCAACTTCTAGAAAACAAAGAACCCTAAGGACTGTGGGTGGTTTAAGGCTACCAGTTAAGACTTCTGTGTCCACTAAGCAGTCCTAAAGAGAAGCAAGTTGTAGCATAAGAGAAAGAGTAAGAATGATCCACCAAGACTGGACTGGCTATGAACCTAGTGCTCAGAACTCACAGGCATGGGAGAGTGTGTGAGAGAATGGGTGCACATGTCTCTATTTGTATATTTTCTCTTGCTATCACAAAGCATCTGCGGCTAGGTGCTTTATAAAGAAAGGAGGTTAGTGCATATCTTTGGAGGTCTGGATGGCATGGACATCTGATGACTTGTTGAGGGATTCCTGGCTGCAGCACTACATGGAAGACGACATAAGGTGGGAGTGTTTGTGAGAAGTCTCATGACAACACAGGAAGCCAGAGAGATTCAGGAGTCAGGTGTGCTCTTTTCTAACAGCCCACTGTCCCAGGAACTAACTAGGACCCTACAAGAGCTACATGAATCCATTCTGAGGGCAGCGCCCCTCATGAACTAACTGCCTTCTGCCTGGTGCCACCTCTTAAAGGTTCCATCAAGACACCAGAGACCAAGTTTCCACCAAGAACCTTTGAGATCATCCTCAAACCATATCCAAGCCACCATAGCTCTGTGTGTGTGTGTGTGTGTGTGTGTGTGCGCGCGTGGGTGAGTTGAGTGAGAAAGAGAGTATGTATGTATGTGTCCCCCAGAACAGGGAGGTTAGGAAATAGAAGACCCTCAAAACTCTATTAAAATAGTTAAGGGGGAGAAAAGGAGCAATATTATATATTCAATCCATTTGCACTGTGCAGTTGATAAGTGCCACATTATTCAGTAGCTCCTGTGTCTGCACCAGGAGTTCAGATGAGGAGGACGTAGGACAGGAAGAAGGGGCTTCATGGAGAGTGAAGGGTCCTTGAAGGTTGTGGGGTGCAATAGGATGCTGAGGAGGTGCTGACTACAGACACCACACAATAGTCTGTCTTGCTCTAAACACACAGATACAACTTGTTGGCAGGGGTGGGAGGAGAATGCTGGGGGAAAGCAAAGGCAGGGAACATTGTCCAACAAGAATTGTACTCATTACCTGACTTGTGAAATGGTAACCCCTGTGTCCAATACCTTAGGAATAACAATAAAATTATATTTTAAAAGACTTTACAGACAGCTAGGACTCAAAGAATCCTTGGGGATTGGGGACTTCATTCGGCCCTTCCCTGTGCGGACAAGACAGCAGAGCACAGGAGAAATGAAGTTGCTGTGGAGAAGCCATGTGGCTTTCCTGGGCTTAGTGGTCATTTGTCTCCATGCACCTGAGATTGCTTTGTAGACAAGATCTCGGCTAATCTAGTCACATCCTTGGGTCTTGGCCAGGAAGCCAGGGACAGTGACAACAGTAGTAGTGGTGATCTGGTCCTCAGAATTGTCATTGTTGGAAAGGGACCAGATTCCCTGGTCCTGCTCTGAGATGCTCCAGCTGTGAGGGGAGACCTTGGCCCCTACTTGGCCTCCCAGAGCCACCTGAAAACAGACATTCTCCCATCCCCACAGAATTTCTGTCCTGTGACATTCACTATAGATGCCCTGATCCTTGCCCAGGAGCTCTCCTGTTTGCTGTCACTACAGCTTTGCCTTTTCTAAATTTCCTGTGATTGAGCTGGGCATGGTAGTGCACACATATAATCTCAGTATTTGGTGGCAGAGGCAGAAGTGGGCTGCATAGCAAGACCTTTTCTCAAAGAATGAAAAGAAAAAATTTATATAAATGGAATCAGAGGACATGGAGTCTAATGTTTTGATTCCCTTCACTTAGGATATAATTTTTATATTTGTTCATGCTATATGTACTTTCTGTCATTTCTCTGTCCATCTACTCAGCAGTAAGTATAGACTGGTGGCTTTTCTTCTGGGCTATTTGAATATGGTCTATAAAAACTTATACAGGAGGCTGAGATCTAAGGATTATGGTTTTAAGCCAGCAAATGCAGGAAAGTCTATGAGACTCTTCTCTGAACAAACTATTCAAAAGAAGCCAGAAATGGAGCTGTGGCTCAAATGGTAGAGCATTTGCCTTGAGCAAAAGAAGCTCAGAGACAGTGCCCATGCCCTAAGTTCAAGCCCCAGGACTGGTACATGTAACAAAAAGCAAAAAAATATCTATGTACAAGGCTTTGTGAGGACACAAATGGTTTTTGCCTTGTCAAAGACCCAAAGTGATCTGACTGAGGGACCATGGACTGAAAATTCTTTTTATTTTGTGCCAGTACTGAGGCTTGAATTCAGGACCTGAGCTCTGTACCTTAGTTTTTTCAAGACTAGTACTCTACTACTTGAGCCACACCTCCACTTCTGGCTTTGTGTTGCTTAATTGAAGAGTCGCATGGATGTTCCTGCCTGAACAGGCTTCTGTGATCCACAGATCTCATCTTCCTGAGTAGCTAGGATGACAGGCATGAGCTACTGGCTCACAACAAACTTAGTTATTTTCAGTACCTAGTTTGTGATAAATCAGTACTGCAACCCAAGAAAACTAATGCCCATAGGAAATTTCTTGAACTCTATTAGCTCTGTCTAAAGAGGTTGAGATGACATGAACTAAGAGTCTCTGATTGGGTGTTGGGATCTAGGCCACATACTACTTACAGAGCTTGAGTGTATCTACTCCTCCATTTCCCTAACCTGTTCAGAAAGGGTGTTCCAGGAACCCATGTTTCAAAAGTGTGGCATGGATGGACCCAGATAAGGATTTCAGTGATTTTTCCATGAGTTATGAGCAAGCTTTCTTTAAGTTGTTTTTATGTTGTATTTTGTTTTTTTGTTGGTGGTGGTGGTTCAAAGCCATCCTCGGCAGGAAAGTCCGTGAAACTCTTATCTCCAATAAACCACCAGAAAACCGGAAGTGGTGCTGTAGCTCAAGTGGTAGAGCACTTGCCTTGAGCTGAAGAGCTAAGAGAAAGCGCCCAGGCCCAGAGTTCAAGCCCCATTACCAACAAAGACAAAAAAAAAGTCTCATGGAACTTTTCTGCCTAGGCTGGCTTTGAACCACAATCCTCAGATCTCAGGCTCCTCAGTAGCTAGAATTATAGGTGTGAACCATTAGCACCCAGCTTACATTTTAATGTTTAGCATCAGTACTGATTATCTTCAGTGTATAGCAATGAGGGTTGGATTCCTAAGTTGGCAAGATGAAAACAAGCAGCACTTCCAGAAATCCCCATTGAAATAGAACTTGTAGTACACAGAGAACAGTTTGCATATGGAGACAGCAAAACTGTGAAAGTGTTTTTGTGACACACTGACATCCATGTAAACACTGAACTCTATATTCTACAAAAATTCTTCCAGATCAGCTGGGCGCTGGTAGCTCATGCCTGTAATCCTAGCTACTCAGGAGGCTGAGATCTGAGGATGGTAGTTCAAAGCCAACCCGGGCAGGAAAGTCCGTGAAACTCTTATCTCCAATAAACCACTAGAAAACTGGAAGTGGGGCTGTAGCTCAAGTGGTAGAGCACTTGCCTTGAGCTGAAGAGCTAAGGGACAGTGCCCAGGCCCAGAGTTCAAGCCCCACAACCGACAAAAAAAAAAAAAAAATTCTTCCAGATCAAAAATACTAGGATTGTGTTGATCCATTAAGATGTCACAAATTGTGGCAAACGAGGATCTGGAGGAAGACCAAGCTGGTAAGGAGAGATGAAAGAGGCTCCCGAACCAGGAGAGACAAAATCCTTAGCCCTCTCCAGAAGTGAATCAGTAGATATCAGCTCTGTAACTCACCTTATTTCCTTACCTTCATCAGCCACCCTCTTACTTGCTGACTTTGCTGGATATGTCTCACCTTCCTTCTGCTCCCAGGTCCTAGGACATGCACTACCTCTCCCATTCAACCAGAAATGGTGATTACTGTCAAGTTGGGAATCTGGAGATTCTTCCAGTCAGATTTGGCACACACTGTGCTCCAGTTTTCACACTAATAATTTCACCGTAAGTGGCTAAGGGGTAGCTGCAAAAAGGGCAAAGAGCACAAAGATGAGCAAGTCAGGTTTCACAGAAAACCCTCAGTGCTGGATGAGCCCAGAGCACAGCCAACACCTAATACCTCCAGGGTTGGATGTCTCAGTTCCTATGGAAGCATGTCCATTAGTGGAGCTCTTTTCATGGCACAGGACTCTTAGGCTTATAAATGTTCTCTGTAATGGGCTGCAGTCTCCCTCCTTCTAATTGAGGGTCTTGGATCTACATGCAGTCATCTACTTTGGTCCCTGTCTTTGAACAGAGCAGGTGTAGCCCACATCTGCATAGGAAATAGCTAGAAGCCAGATAAATGAATTGACAGAAATACAATTTCTAGCTTCCAGCTGATGTCCCAGTGTGTGCAGTGTTTCTGATGGACCTTACAGCTGACTGAACCCAAGGGCCTTCGGTCCTCACCTCTCCTAATTGCAGGCTTCGCTTCTACAGCAGGTATGTAGGTCAGCTTTCCAGGAGTGTAACGATCACCTGAAGGAAATCAACATTGCATTTAGATGTGTGGAAAGGGGCCAGAGTAGCAACACATCATGTCAGGAGTGCCTGGCCAAGCACAGCCATTCACCTCATGGTTAGAAGGCAAAGGAGAAGAAGAGGATGAGACCATAGCCCCACCATCCCCTTCCAGGCCCTTCCTCAATGGGCAGAAGGACTCTTTCAAGTCCCTACTTCTTATAATTTCATCATCCTGCAGTAGCACCAAGCTCCTGAGACTAAGACCTCAATACCTGGGCCTTTGATAGTGGATATGATAGGTGACCTAGCTTATCACCTTCCCCCAACTCCTGGTGCTGGCCTGTACCCTCCTCCATCCAGCCTGGAGGAAAGGCTAGTTATCAAGTACAGCATGTGGTTTCTGTTATGCCATCAGCACTGACTGGCTGAGGTGTGAATTACAACCCGCTGGCTGATGTTCTGCATTCAGCATCTCCACACCCCAAGCCCCTCTTACTGCTAGCAAAAGAAGGTACTGCTCCTAGCATTTAAGCTGTGCCTCTTGACTAAATACTGTCAGTTCCTTTTGTTGCTCCCCAAGGACACAGTTCCCAAATCATGTCTTCTAACATGGTTTTATGTGTTACTTAGGACTGATACAGAGAGCACTGTTTCCTAGACATATCTACAGCTACACAATAGTCCTCTGTTCATTAATTAATATTTCTATGAATGTGACATTAACCTCCTAAGCAGCCACAGGACACTTAGGAATCTTGGTGAACTTGCAGTCAACTAAATTTGAAAGTTATGAACTTCAGTTTTATACTTTTTCCTGAGTCCAAGGAATGTTTTTTTTAACCTGTTTAAAATCTCAGGGTTTGAATATGGTAGTATATTCCTATAATCCACCTACAGAAGAAGTAAAGATAGGAGGATCATGGTTTAAGATAGCCCAGGCAAAAAATGAAAGCAAAATCCTATCTTGATTTTTAAAACAAAAACAAGTTTCACTGCCTCCATAGGAGGTAGAGGTAGGAAGATGACAGTCGGAGACTATGCCCATACAAAAAAAAAAAAAAAAATGCAAGACCCTATCTGAAAAACAACTAACGCATAAAGAGTTGGGGGAGTGGCTCAAAAGATTGAGTATCTGTTTAGCAAATGAAAAGCCCTGAGATCAAACTTCATTGCCACCACAAAAAATGGATAAATAAAAAGGAAAATCTCAGACATGCATATGGATTACCTGCTTACCACCTTGAGGCCTTTGCCTAACTATGCCCTGGTGAGATCTTTTGTACAACCCACTGGGAACCTAAGCCTTTCAGTAAACAGCCTTCTGTAGCATTCTTTATTCCATTCTCATCTTAATTTTTCTCTATTGTATTATTACCATTGGATATACTAGCATTTTATTTGTTTTTAAATTCTGCCTTCCTTGATTATAACATAAACTCCATGAAGGATGGGCATTTTTATCAGTTTTTTCACTATTATTATTGGTGTTTCAGAAATAGGCTCTGTGTAGCTCAGGGTGGCCTCAAACTCCCAATTCTATCACCTTGTTCTCCTGCGTGCAGAGATTACAGGCATGTAACACCACATTCTCCTTTACTATTAGAACCTCAGTACACATAAGAGCTCCTAGTATATAGTAACCAGATAAAAATTTGTTGAATTAATAAGTGAATAAAACATAATTTATTTTCTTGCAGTTCTGGAAGCTGGCAAGTAGAAAACAAATATCCAGGAGATTTGGCGTTTTGTAAGGGCCTTTTCTGGCTTCACACAGCTGCCTTACCTTTCACTGTGTACTCACATAGTTTAACCTTGGTGAGTGTGCTCAGAGAGAATGAGAGATTTCTTATAAGGCCATCAGACCTATCAAAGTAAGGCCCCATCCTTATTACTTTATTTCATCTTAATTATTTTTTAAAAAACCTGATCTCTGCTGGGTGGTGGTGGCTCATGCCTGTAATCCTAGCTACTCAGGAAGCTGTGATCTGAGGAGTGCGGTTCAAAGCCAGCCAGGGCAGGAAAGTTCATGAGACTCTAATCTCCAATAAACTACCAGAAAAATGAAAGTGGCTCTGTGGTTCAAGTGGTAGAGTATTCACCTTGAGGTGAAGAGCTGAGGGACAGCACCCAGGGCCAGGGTTCAAGCCTCACAACCAACAAAACAAACAAACAAAAAGATCTCCAAATACAGTTATGTGGGTGTGCACTAGTCAGCTTTCTGTCACTGTGACAAAATACCTGAGGTAATCAACTTAATAAAGAGAATCATTGATTTTAGCTCCTGTTTGCAGAGATTTCCTTCTATGGTCTCTTATCCCTGTGGCCTTGGGCCTATGTCAGCACAGATCATCATGGTGGTTGTATATGATAAAGGAGACCCAATCACCTCATAGCAGCCAAGAAACAAAGAGGCAGAGAAAGGAGCCAATATCCTCTTTAAAGGCACACCCCCAGTGACCTAACTTCCTTCCACTAGGCCCCTCCTCTTTAAGATTCCACCACCTCCCAATAGTATCTCAAGCTAATGATCAAGGCATCAACACTTGGGCCTTTTGGGGAACATTCAAGATTCAGAAAATAGCAGAACATTAGGGCTTCAATGTATGAATTTGGGGAAAACAGTTCAATCCATGCAGTAGGACATTGAAATTCACCTACTCCGATTATTCACACAGATGAAATTGTAGGCTTGGAGTGGTGACCATGTCTTGTACACTTGCCTCCTGCGAAGGGTTACAGACAGTGCCTAGGGATCAGTGAGGAGCCCCATGATCCACCAAACCAGGCTCCGTCCAGAAAACACACAGAGATCCTCTCCATTCTCCTTTCTGCTGAGGCCTCACCCCAAATTTCAGCACCAAACATCCTCCTTGCAATCATCCCAGTGATCTGGTAGGGCCTGGAAGATGGGCACAGTAGCCAGTTCTCAGACAACAGAAGAATTTGTCAGCAATCCAGGAATCCATTGTCAACCTGTGCATCACAAGCCCATCTCTTAGTGATGACAACCGGTGGCTAGGACGGAGCTTTATTTCCATACAACATTAGAGAAAATTCAAGTGCTCACAGTGTGTGAGGGATGGGGTCCTCGCTACGTAGGAAGCTGAGTTCTGAGGATTGAGGTTTGAAGCCAACCTGAGCAGGAGAGAGGAGAAGGAGGAGGAGGAAAGGCAGAGTGAGTGGAAGACATGTTTGTGGAAGTGGCGGCACTTGGGTTAGGTCTAGAAGGATGTGTGTGATGGGAGAGGGAAGGACACTGGATGTGACAGGATGAGGAGGACAGTATGTGACAGACAAGGACTGCTGTGGAGCTGGGTGGATGGCGAGGAGCAGTGTTTGTGGAGGACCATGAGAAAGAAGTGTGTGCACCAGCACGCTGTCCTCTGCCCAGCTGAACGACTCTGTTCTTTCTTGTTCCCTCCTCACTGAGCCTCCCTCACTGCATTTACAGGAATCTTCCCAAGACTGTGTGCTAACAGCAGGCCTTTTATTCTCCCCCACAGAGCAGGCAGCTCCTCAGATTTTTCTTCCTGTTCTTTCTACGCAGGCTTTTCCTCCCAGCAGCTGCCAATTCTGCGGGGACAGGGAACCCCCACCTACTAATTGAGCCGAGTCCAGGCTTCTTGGGCTCGGTGGTCCGATGGACGGGAGGGGGTTTGGCCAGCAGGTCCCTTCCTTCTTGGATCTGACAAGAAGTGGGCAGGTCCCAGGCAGCTGTGCTGAGCATGGACATTGCGCAAAAGGCCGACTCAGCCCTCCTCCCTGCCAAGGTCAGCAAGCCCCGTTCGTTCCCAGTGGTGTGGGTGTGGGTGTGTCTCCTGGACTCACAGCAAAGTCTGCCAGGAACCTGGGTTCAAGCCTGTGCAGTCTCTCAGGAGCGAGGCAGCCCCCAACGCCCCTCCGATCTTCAAGCCTGTCCTCCCAGAGCACTTTGTTAGCCACTGAGCAGGAAGACTTAGTAGACAGCATGACAATGTAGGCAGATCTAGACTGAGGGAGGGGAGGGGAAGCCAAGGAAAGGAGTTCCTGAGGAGAAAGGAGAAGCATGCAGTGACAGCCACACTTGGTTGGCACAGCCTCTGAGGGTTCTGGTCACTCCCATCTCAGCACTGCCAGCACCGGCCACATCACACACACTCTCATTTTATGCTGCTGTTCACACTACTCAAAGACAGCAGCCAGCAGGATGCCCCGACAGGAGAGCAGAAGCACCCCAGCTTTCTGCTTTCAGAGTCATGGAAAATGATTCTGGGGGACATTAACATCTCATTATTATTGTCTTCCTTCCTTCCTTCTTTCTTTCCTTCTTTCTTTCCTTCCTTCCTTCCTTCCTTCCCTCCCTCCCTCCCTTCTTTCTTTCTTTCTTTCTTTCTTTCTTTCTTTCTTTCTTTCTTTCTGTCTGTCTGTCTGTCTGTCTGTCTGTCTGTCTGTCTTTCTTTCTGCCAATCCTGGGGCTTGAACTCAGGGCCTGCTCTGTCCCTGAGCTTCTTTTGTTCAAGGCTAGCACTCTACCACTTAAACCACCATACCACTTCTGGCTTTTTCTGAGTGATTTATTGGAGATAAGAGTCTCATGGACTTTCCTGCCTAGGCTGGCTTTGAACCATGATCCTCAGATCTCAGCCTCCTGAGTAGCTAGGATTACAGGAGTGAGTCACTGGCACCCACCTCCATTATTATTTTCTTATTCCTTTGGCTTCCTCTCTGCCTGTACAAACCCTGCTCTAGCCCTGTCTATCTCAGAAGTAGGCATCCTAGGTGAAAGCTGGGAAAAGGATTCTATCCTTTGATTTCCCCAGGTCCCTAAACCCCTAAAGCAATTTGTTATGAGGAAATGAGATAAACCAAAAAAAATTACAGAAGTGGTGTGGGCAGCCAGAACCGTTGGAGGTGTTTTCTCTGTGCATCTGCTTGAATCAGATGTCTGGACATGCTCCCACAGAGCAGCAATGGTCCCTGCCCTTTGGAGCACCCTCGAGAGTGAAGCCAGGCATCCCTAGCTCTGCGGGTGGCACTGAAGAGTATGACCAGCTGGGTGGGGGTCTGAAAGGAAGGGTCTGCTGCCGAGCTCTTTGTAAGTGAGACCCGGGAGTCCCATTTAATTAGAATTCCTGCCTAGGATGAAGGCTGTGGCTGCCAGCCCAGGCCTTGAGCCATTGGTCACGGCCCATAAAGGCCACACACGAGTTCCAAGCCTAAATGGGGCCTGTATCCCTTGGGAAGGGACTCTCAGCATTCCCTCTGATCCCCTTCGGCAGCAGCTCTGAGCTCCCCAGGACTCCACCAGAGGCCCATTCTTTGCAGATCACATGCATCATGACACCTGGTGGTAAGGGCCCATTTCGGAGAGAGAGGTGTCTCAGTTCTCTCCCCTTCCCTTCTGAGAAGCTGAGAAGCCAGAGTGCCTCCACCCATCTTTGATTCCAGTTGCAGGCACCAGCACTCGAACTTTCATTGTCCACAAGGACTGTGGGGGTTGGCAGGAAAGCCAAACCAAGCTGTCCCACAAGAGCCAGTAGTTTCAGAAGATTTATATCAAATGAATACTTTTAAACTTTGTAATGTTACCAGACACCAATGGCTCATAACTAGAATCCTAGCTACTCAGGAGGTTGAGATGTGAGGATTGTGGTTCAAAATCAGCCCTGACAGGAAGTTCCAGGATACTCTTATCTCCACTTACCCAACCAAAAAGCCAGAAGTGGAGCTGTGGCTCAGGTAGTAGAGTATCAGCCTTGAGTGAAACAGCTTAGAGACAGTGCCTGAGTTCAAGCCCCAGTTCTAGAAAACAAAAACAAAAAGCAAAGTGTGAAATGTGGCCATGTACTGGTGATTCACAACTGTATTGCTACTTGAGAGGCTAAGATTTGAGAATTAAGGTTGGGAGCCGATCTGGGCAGACAATTACAAGATGGTTATCTCCCATTGACCAGCAGAAAGTTGAAATCGGAAATGTGAGTTGAATGGTAGAGTACCAGACATAAGAGAGAGAGATGGGGGGCAGGGCAAATAAGAGCATAAGATTTTGAGTTTGAAGCCTTGAGTGCAAGTGCCAGTATAGCACAAACAAAACCAAACAAAAACCTGCAACACACTATAAGTCCATAGCAGGATTTCTGGCAGCTCAGTGCCCCCATGATGTCTCTTTCAGATGCCAGCAGAGACCAGGAACAGTAAAGGGGGAAAGCAGAGGCCCCACAATCCCAGCATCTCAGAGCTGTATCCCCAGAAAAAAATGTGCCTGCCTGCAAATCACCATGGTGTGACCACTCCCCACCGACCTCTCAGAAGCTGCCTCACTCTTCCAGTTTAACTTCCTAGATTCTGCTAACAGGTTTTCCTGGGAGCTTAGGCTATCATAGATTCCCAGTCATTTACACTTTAGAGTGAAGGATTTAAGACTAGATTAATTTAGAGATTTAGGAGGCCCG
The DNA here is from genome assembly GCF_000151885.1 of Dipodomys ordii. NCBI lineage: Eukaryota > Metazoa > Chordata > Mammalia > Rodentia > Heteromyidae > Dipodomys > Dipodomys ordii. The sequence continues at coordinate 33,124,855 of NW_012267220.1, read as the reverse complement.
GGGTTCTGTGAGGAAGGGAAAGTGGAAAGTCTGAGCCAAAGGCAAACTAAATCATTTAAGTCCGAAGGAAATTATACTGTGCATTGGTGACAGAATGATTAAGGACAGGTTGCTGAGTGAGGTTGCAGGGATCTGATGTCTAGAGCTGCCACTTCCTAAACACTAACCAAGATCTTTTTTTTTTTTTAATCGGTCATGGGGTTAGCCAAATATGAGATACTCATATTTGGGCTTAACCAAGATCTTTAACTGCCATGTGCCTTGCTTTCCTCTCATCTGTCAAGAAGGGAATTCTTAGCACCTTTGTCCACTGTTGTAAGGACCATGTCAAGTCAGCCAATGTGAGCATAAGCAAGCACCACACAAACACTGCTATTACACCTACAAATGGAGGCAGGAGTTGGGCAGCCTTGGTCCTCTCTGGACACAAGTTAGCCTTTGGGGGTCCAGTCTTTGAGAAGAGCCTCCTGATAAAGGAAGAACTTCTTTGCTTCCCCAGAAAAGGCGTGTGGAGTGGGTAGGCCCCAAAAGTCCAAAAAAAAAAAAAACCCTCCAGAGAGATGGGGTTCTCATGGCTTCGAGCCCTCCATTCATCTACCTGCAAAAACTCATTATGTCTGATTACAAACCTCCCATCTCACATGCAAATGTGCCACCATGCTAATAAATCAATTTCCAACTATTAAGAGTCTGTAACAATCCCTCTCTCCCGTTTCTTCAAGCTTGTTGTACACAACATCTAATTAACTAATAGGTGGAATTTGGGATCTCTATCGCCAGGGAAACTCACCAAATCCCTTTCCCTGAGAGTCTCCTTGGTTATCTTACTGATAGGATCAGCAAGGCCAGGAAATGGCCAGACAATTCAAATGTGGGAATACAGGGCCACTAGACTAATGGAAATGAGTGATAAATAAACACATTCAATCTAATTAACTAAAACAATCCATCATTACTCTAACTTAATGTCTAAGCTCTGTAAGGTCTAAGTTTAATGCTACTATTAAAAAAGATCAGTTACAGATAATGTTAATTGAGAGAGGCTCTCCATTTATTCTAGTGCCTCTTCCACTCATATTCTTCAAGATCTAACTCTAACTCATTCATTTATTATCCATCCTTTCCTCAAAACCATTTACTGAATACCTGCCACAGGCCAAGCCCAGAGCTAGGCAAAAAATTAAAATGTGAACTTGTCTTTACTCTCAGGAAGGGTATCAGGTGATCTGTTAGAAGTAAAAAAAAAAATCAGAAGTTCTAGCCAGGTATGCTGGTGTACAACTGTAATCCCAGCACTCAGAAGGCTGAGAAAGGAAGATGGAGAATTTTTAAACATCCTGGGCTACATGGAAACTGTCTCAAAAAAGCAAAATACAACCTGGGAGCTGGTATCTCATATTTGTAATCCTAGATACTCAAGAGGTTGAGCTCTGAGGATGATGGTTTACAACCAGCTCAGACAAAAGTCAGTGAGACTCTTATCTCCAGTTAACCAGAAAAAAGCTGGAAGTGGAGGTATGGCTCAAGTGCTAGAGTAATAGCCTTGAGTGAAAAGTTGGTGGTAGCACCCAGGCCCTGAGTTCAAGACTCAGTAGCAACACACACACACACACACATACACATACACACACACACACACACACACACACACACACACACACACACACACACACTGAGGAAAAAAGGAAGGAAGGAAGGAAGGAAGGATTAAATGTTCTATATGTTTTTAAGCTTAACCCCGTTAATTTCTATTCTTGTGTTTCCTTTATGATGACTAATGAATGCTGAAGTACAGTGTATTTTTTTAATAAATACCAAAATATTGAGGATAAGTCAAATAGGTTTAGTTATGAGGTGCCTGACCAAAAGTTCAGCAAAGCTGGGTGCTGGTGGCTTATGCCAGTAATCCTAGCTACTCAGGAGGCTGAGATCTGAGGATTGAGGTTCAAAGCCAGCCTGGGCAGGAAAGTCCATTAATCACCAGAAAACCAGAAGTAGCACTGTGACTCAAGTGCTAGAGCACTCGCCTTGAGCTGAAGAGCTAAGGGACAGTGCCTAGGCCCAGAGTTCAAGCCCCTCAACCAACAAACAAAAAAAGCTTAGCAAGTGCTGCTGCAGGCCAGTGGCTCTCAAAGACATCTGTAGAAGAGAATTCCCTGGAGAGCCAAAACATATTTGTCACCCTCCTGCCAGAAACCTGCAGAACCTCTAGGAAAGACATGGAAACCACACATAGTTTTCAAAAGCTCTAGACATCTATACACTAATTCTACTCCTCATTAATGTCCAGTGGAAATTGCCATTCTCTGCCTTCTTCTGGAAGCCCTCCTTAGCCCCTTCCCCTGCGTTCAAAGTAACTCTGAAGGGCTATGTTGTACCACTCAGAACATGTTATAACCACCTTCATTGTGCAGTACTTCAGACATGACTGGAGTGTGAGTTACACTGGAAACTTCCTGGGACACATTTCACTTGTCCATCCTGAGTAGCTGCGGTAGACACATGCCAGCACCTCCATGCCTGGATCCTCCTGTGTCTTGGTTACCGGATTTGCTGCCACTTCTAGTATTCAGCACCTCTGGGCTTTTCAACTTGGTGCCTCTATTCAACAGGGTGGGAAAAGGGACTGGGAGCTCAGGAGCTAAGCCAGGAAGCTCAATGGCAGCTTTTACACACTGCTCTGTAGCCATGGTCCAGCCCCTCGCCTCACTGGGCAGGAGCAGGGCTCACTGGGACTTTATACCATGAATGAGTCTCGGGTCTCACCTCTCCAGACAAGACAAGAAAAACTAGACTGGGGCCTGAAAAAATAACTCCCACAAAGAAGGGTGTCAAGAAGGGACATTATGTCATCAACCAGGTGGTGACCAAGAATGCACTATCAACACTCACTAGCATGTCTGTGGGTGGGCTTTAGAAAGCATACCTGGAGTACTCAAAGGCTCTGGAAACTTGCCATGAAGGAGATGGGGTCCCTGGATGTATGCCTCAGTCTCAAAGGACTTAAGGATATCTCACACTATATCTGTGTGGTTGTCCAGAAAACATAATGAGAACAGAGATTCACCAAGCAAGCTCTGTACTTTAGAAATCTATGTTCCCATCACCACTTTCAAAACTCTAGATACCCAATGAGGAGTAGAACTAACAACTGATGGTCAAATGATGTCATTTGACATCTTCCTTATGATCTTTCTGCAACAATGGCTCACCAGGGTAAGAACAGGCTCAGCCCTCATCAATCCAAAGCCATATACCAAGTGACAACAGCAGCTGGCCCCAAAGGAGATCACTATCCCTCCCTTTAGATCACAAATCTCAGCCATCAGGGATTGGAGAAAGTCTCCAAGGAAAGGCTAGAGCTTATCCTGCAGCCAGTGCTAACATGCCTTCTGCAGGACCAAACCTGGAGTGACAGAGACCAGGGAACAGCTTGCTATGTGTTGCTTGTCTTCTTGAGCCCATGGCCTTCATGGTGGGGAGCAATATGAGGGAACCTGAACATTGCTGATAGTAAACAACAATAAAATTCACTGAAGCATGAGGTCAACAAGATTATTCAATTAGAAACAACTCACAGTATATGGAGATCCTGCTACATGTAAGGCACAGTTAGGTCCAATTTGGAACATAAAGCTGAGTAGCTTAAAACTCCAAAGGTCTGGCTCCTGATGGGTTTGTTCTATTTGGTTTTGGTTTTGTTCAGGGTAGATGCAGCCTTGCAGTCTTAGATTACATTTCTCTTGCTACCAGTCATAGCTTAACTCTCCTTGGATGATGGAATTTGAAGAGTCCATAAAAAGTAGAAGTCCAGAAAAAAAAAAAAGAGTAGGGCAGGACTTTTTAAGAATATGACTAGGATTTTTATATTTGAATATTAATATATACATATAAATATATTTATTAAATATATAAGATATATTTGTGTGTGTATATGTATATATATATATATATATATAACTTGTATTTTCATTTTTTTTTCAGTACTGAGAACTGAATGCTAAACATACTACCACTGAACTACATCCCCAGGACTTTTCATTTTTGAGACTAGGTCTCAATAAGTTATGCAGACTGACTTTGAATTTGTGGTCCTCCTGCCTCAACTTCCTAAGTAGCTGGGATTGCAGGTGTGAACCTCTATGCAGGTAGGGTGAGAGCAACAGGTCAATCATCTGCCATTCATCTGATTGTTACTTACAGTTCCCAAGAGGACAAGTCACTGCACAATACTGCACAGGACACCAGGGTCTAAGTGGAGGTAGAAGGAACAAGAGGGAATGTGGGTGACTGTCTTTGTTCTGATATTTGAAAAGGGACAGGCAAGGCAGAGTAAATAGCTAAGGAAGTTTAGATCATTTGAATACTTTTGGCAGGCACTGAGCTGCAGGGGTGGTGTCTACTTGTGCAGTGCCTGACCCTGGAGTGATTTAGGATGCTGTAGAATCATTCTGTTTTGGCACTGATGCTCAAAATAGAGTGGCTTAAGGTCAAAACTGTTGCTTTACAAAGGCAGTTAGTCAAGACTAGGCTCAGCCTTAAAGCTGCAGCCTGCACAACAGTCATCTAGAGCAGGCCCAGCCTCCTCACTGCTGTTGGGAGTACTGGTCTTTTGGGGGGGTTGATAGTTTTTGTTTTTGGTTGGTTTTTGCCAGCACTTGGGCTTTTACTTGGGGCCTGGCATTCTCCTTGGCTTTTCCTCTCAAGGCTGGCATTCTACCACTTGAGTCACACTGCCACACTCAGATTTTTCTGGTGGTTAATTAGAAATAAACATTTCTTAGATTTGTCTACCTGGGCTGGCTTTGAACCTTGATCCTCAGGTCTCAGCCTCCTGAGTAGCTAGGATTATACGTGTGGGCCACAGGCACCTGGCAAGTATTGGACTTTGCACTCAAGGTCTTGCAAATGCTAAGCAAGTACTCTACCTCTTAAGCCATATCCCCAGTCCTTTTTGCTTTTTAGCTAGAATCTCTGTTGCCTGAGGCTGGCCTTAGACTGTGATCCTCTACCTATGCTGTCTATGTAGCTAGGATCACAGGCATTCACCTATGCCTGGCTTATTGGTTATAATGAAGTGTTGCTGAATTTTTGCCTGGGCTGTCATTGAACCATGATCTTTCTAATCTCTATCTCTCAAGTAGCACGAGCCACTGTGCCCAGCCAAGTGTTAGCCTTTATGTAGCCAAATGCATTAATCAGTTTTGTGGGTTTTGTGTCATATTTAGAATGGTTTTTCCTACTAAATAACTTTTGTGATCCTTTAGCAGATGAAGAAATGACGGAAGAATGGGTTCAGGGGTCTATATGTCGGTTAGATCATGTTTACTACTTGTATTAAAATCTTCTGTACTCTAATTTTTGGTCTGGTTCATCTGATAATGACCTAGAATGACATGAAAAAGATCTATTGTTGTAAGATAACTCAGTCGCAAGAAAACAGAGAGGCCACATTTTGAGAGGTCAAATTGGGAATCTTTATTGGAGAGCCAGCGGCTACAGGTGGACTCCTGTCTCAAAGATCCACAACCCACAATCAAACTTAAACAAAGCTTTTAAAGACAAAAACCACGTTTTGGTGGAGCACCCAAGCCCAATAAAAGCAGAACAAATTAGGAAGTAGCTCCTTTCCATAGAAGGGGGATACACATCAACCTTTCCATATAGAGGTATACACAGAGGCCAGCAAATCAAGTCATAAGGAGGTAATCAAGAATGGGCGTTAGCAAAAGCTCTTCTAAGGCTAAACAGTATGACATCAATTCAGTGGATGGCCTCTCTCACTTAGGCTTTTCTGAACTTTGTGGAAAGCCTCCTCCCCCCAGCAAGATGCCAGGATGGCTATGAGAGGTTACTTAGACTCAGCTTCCTTACTTCACTACCACTGTGACCAGAAAATTAATAACTTTTTCTTCAAAGTCTGTCTCTGATTGTCTGCTGCTTTTAGTTGTTGGTGTGTTTTTGAGTCAGTGTTTTACTAGGTAGCACAGCTAATCTTAAACTTGAGATCCTCCTACCTCAGCTTCCAAGTGCTTGGATTACAAATGTACACCATCATACCCAAAAATGGATATATGTTTTAAAATTACATTACTAATGCATACAAAATGGTCCCTGCTCTCAAACTTGAAATCCAGGAGGAAATACCTAGTAAAAATAAAACAAGACAGTACGTGGTCCATAGAAGATAAAAATAAAAGACACAGGTTTTCCAAGGAAAGGAGAAATGTTCTGTGCCTGCTGTGTATTTTCATCCTTCTTAAATCCTAGTGTTTCAGTCATCAGCATGAATACACCAGCTATTCATACAGCTCTGCTGTTTTCATTCAATTCTTCCTGGACATTAATATTTTAGATGTGCTTCTTTCTAACAGCTTATTGGTGTATACTTTGCCTTTTTCCTCCTATTACAATCTAACAATCTAAATTTCTTAACTTTTTGTTAAATTTTTACTATATTATTATACATATATTTATGTATAATATGTAAGTATGTTGGTAGATGTATATGTTCTGGAATGATTATATCATATCAATTCACATAGCTATCACTTCATATACTAACTTTTGGTAATAAGAATCTATTGTTTTGACAATTTTGAGACATACAATGCATCATTATTAACTGTGGTCACCATGTTGTACTATAAGCCTCGAAAGCTTCTCCCTCCCATACCACTGAAGCTTTTGTATCTTAGGGTCAAATTCTCCCCATTCTCCTCTCCTCCTCTTCTCCCAGTCTCCAGGAGAGGCCTCCTAGTCTCTACTCCTACAAATTCAACTTTTTACAGTGTGAGATAGCACGGTATTTGAAAATCGGTTTGGAGCTGTTGCAAAATATTTCCATGTTTTTCTACCATATTTTATCTATGTTCTTATTTATATTCTAGTTCAATTTTCTTACTCTATTTTATTTTATAAATGTATATTTGCTTTTGTTTTTCTGTCTATTGGGTCCCTAGCACCTCTAGCATCTTTAGCATATGTTACAAATTTGGTTTTGAAGTCAGACACTAGATGGAATTTGGTGTGAAAAAGTACTTTGAGGGAGTAACACTGTAGAGAGAAAAAGGAAATTGAGGTAGCAGAGATGGTCTGGTGGAGGCTCAGAAAGGATTACAGGTCCCATAGTGTCTGCTGGACCAATAGGAAGCCACGGCCTTGCACATCTGGCCCAACTTCCACTACCTTAGCTGCTAGGAGAATAGCAGGGCCTGGGCTCCAAAGCTGGCACAGATCCTTATGAAACCAGAAGCCAAAAGCTGGCAGGCACCCTCATAGCCAAGCCTGGAGTCCCTTCTAGAAGTGAGAGAAAGTCAAATCATTTCTGTGTCTACCATAGCATGAGTGTTTGGCCTCATCCAAGTCCATATTGCCTTCTGAAATTTTACCAATCTTATTCCAATAATCTCAGCTCCCATCTCATGCAGGCATCGCACCTTTTGTTATGCCCCCCAATTAGTCATCATTATAATTATTTTATTCAGTCAATGCTTAATCTGATTTTTATACTTATTAACTTGTAATGCAAATATATGTGATGTTGAATCCAAGGCCTCATGCATGCCAAGCCACACCCTACCATTGAGCTACTTCCCCAGACCTGTCCATCATTTTGTCTTTCATCTTCATCTTTCTCTTTTCAGTTCTTTAGTTGTTTCAGTGAATGTGCTAACATTTCCCAATCTTTATACCAGAAAATGTTTTGATTTTGCCTCACACTAGAATAATAATTTAGTCAGGCATAATTTATGCCAACCAGGGCCGGTGGCTCATGCCTTATTCTACCTACTCAGGAGGCTGAGATCTGAGGATCATGGCTCAAACCCAGCCCAGGCCAGAAAGTCTGTCAGACTCCCATCTTCAATTAACCACCACCACCACCAACAACAACAACAAAGCAGGAAGTAGAGCTGTGGCTCAAATAGTAGAGTGTAAGCCTTGAACAACAACAAAAAAAAAAGCTTAAGGACAGTGTCCAGGCTCTGAGTTCAAGCTCCAGTACCGACACACACAAAAAAATGTTTTATCAGCATTCTAAATATTTTACTACATGATATTCAGGCTTCTATTATTACTAATGAGAAATCTGGTAATAGTCTAACTGCTGAAGATTGCTCTAATTGCTTCTAAGACTCCCTTCTCATCTCTGAGGTCCTGCCTTTCTACCACAATGTGGCCATGTGGATTGAGTTTCATTTATTCTGCTTAGGACCCATGTGACTTTTAAATCACAACAAAAGCCTCTCATCAACTCTGGCAAACTATCATCAGCCATTATTCCTTTACATATTAGCTTTCCTTCTTCTCTACTGAAGCAGGGCGCTGGTGGCTCACAACTGTAACCCTAGCTACTCAGGAGGCTGAGTTGTAAGGGTGGCAGTTCAAAGCCAGCTCAGGTAAGAAAGTTCATAAGATTCCAATTAACCTCCAGAAAACCAAAATTGGTGCTGTGGCTCAAAGTGGTAGAGCACTAGCCTTGAGCAACAGAGGGCAGGGACAATGCCCCACAACTGACCAAAAAAAAAAAAAAAAAGATTTCTACCAAATGGTTCTACTTTCTGAAGTCTTAGTCATGTCCACTAACATACCTTTATGATCAAATGTTTCCACATGAGTTTATTTGGAGTCCATGTTCAGGGAATTCCATCTTTGGGACTCCTGTGAAGCCAGGACCTTTCAGAGGGAGCTTGTGTTTGCTCTTGCCCATCTCCCCAGGCTGTTGGGATCATCAGCTTTGGCCCACTTTAATGCTAATGTTTTAGCATCTAGAGTCATAGACTACCCAGGTGATATAAATTAGAGCCAAACTCAGCTAAGGTGCAGGCTGTGACTACAAATCCTCAGGGGTACTGTTTTCCTCCAGACCCAAGCCAGAGCAGACAATTATCTTTGCTGGCTTCTCCACCCGGTGAGTAGATATGTTTCAGTCCTTGATTTTACTCACCTCCTAGCTTTAGCAAGGGCCTCAGTGCCAGTCCCAAACAGACCAAAGCTGTATGTCCACAGAGGTGGAGCCCCAACCTACTGTCACCAGGTGTGATCACAAGCCCCCCAGTGACCAGAGCTGTCTCAGACTCAGATCACATAGTTAGAAGTCTGGAATTCAGACCAATCTTGAATTTGGGCCCTGGAGACTTCTACTATTTTATAAGCTCAGATTTTGTGTTTAAAAGGATGTTCGTTACATCATATTCAGAATATCTAGGTGTTCTGTAACAGAACAGCTTCCAAATTAAACTAGTTCATTGTACTAGAAAATTAAAGCTAGTTTCTCCTGGTAGCTATTGTTTCCTCCTACTTCACAGCCACATTAATAAAGTCACTGCTTCTTTAGGCAACATGTTAGTCTCAGCATCTTCCTTGGCCTCTCAGTCTTTCAAGCCTCTGGGAACCAGTACTTGCTGGTAGGGCCTAACCTCAAGACCTGGACGCCCATGAATTGACTGATTTGGAGTCAGATCCAGACAGATGCATCTAGAGGAGAAAAGGGTCTCAAAGTATATCATTGTGGGGGGTGGGGGGGCTGGGAAGGTGACTCAGCGGTAGAGTGCTTGCCTTGCATGCATGAGGCCTTGGGTTCGATTCCTCAGCACCACCTAAGCAGAAAAAAGTCAGAAGTGGCGCTGTGGCTCAAGTGGTAGAGCGCTAGCCTTGAGCTGAAGAGCTGAGGGACAGAGCCCAGGCCTAGAATTCAGGCCCATGACCGACAAAAAAAAAAAAAAAGTATATCATTATGGGTCAATGCTCCCTCAAAGAGGAAAACTTCTCTTACGGTTCTGATGAGAGCCCCACAATGGATGTCATTATTGGGAGTTGGTGAACATTTGAGGAAGGAGGGAGGCCTAGGGAGAGGTCTTGAGATCATTAGGGAGGTGATCTTAAAGGGAATGATGATCTCAGTGTCATCCTCTTTGGCTTCCTGGCTGATGCTCTATCACAGGCTCCCACCATGATGTACCTGTGAGAAGCCCAAGTCATGGAGCCTATTGATCATGGACTGAAACCTCCAAAAACGGAAACAAAACCAACCTTTTCTCCCTCTATATTAAGTATCTCAGATACTTTGTTATGGTGATGGGAAGAATGCTGACTAATACAATTACCTTAGAAGGGCCAATGGATGCATAAGACACTGCCAGAGACACAGCCTTCTTCCCAGCACCTTCAGAACAACATGCCACCAAGACCTAATAGCATGTTAGCCATGAGCAAATGAACAAACAGCTAGTTGAGCAATCCGTAGCCAATCCTGAGGCTTAATAAAGGCTTCAGTTTGAAAGGCAGGCTCTAATGAGCTGCTGCTCAACATTTTTGTCAATGATTTAGACAGCTCAAAGGGAGGTTAGAAACTTGACACATGACACAGTTGAAAGGAATGGGGAACACATTCCAGAAAAGAGCTTCAGGTGACCATTTAGAATAAACCAGATTAAATTTAAAAATAAAAGGATTAGGGAAAGCCCTAAAGTTGTGCCTAATATACCAATTGTGCATTACACAAGAGTCATGCCCTAAGTTGAGAGCTACTCATTCACCAAGGACCTAGAGGGTTTACCAACCATCATTTTATCCTGCCCCTGATTAGTCCTATTTAACAGCGACTCAAATCCTCCCAGCTGAAGGACTTCGCAGTGATTGCTGCCATCATGGGTTAGATCCTGTCCTACTTAGCCCCATCAATGCCTTTTCTCTTGTTGAACGAGCTTAGCCCTTTAAGTCTAGGCACACTAGACTTGGTTTCCTGAGCCCTTTCCTCCTGTCTCTCTGCTCCCTGGTCATTTTACCTATACTTCGTGTAACTCTGAAAACCAGGGCATACTAGGGATTCCTCCTGAGAACAGACTGTGAAGCAGCATGAACATCTGCAAGTGAAGGAGGGAGCGGAGGATAGGTCCTGCATTGCTGCAGCTAGGGTATTAGCTCTAGAGAGGAGAGTGTGGAAAGGGTCAGATGTCTGTCCAACATAATTAATATGCATGAGTACTTACTGTACACTGGGTGATAAGTTTTTGGGGCCATACAAAAAGACTTTTCAACAAATGGAGTATATTTCATCCAGCTGTGGTATTAGAGGGGTCCCGGATCTCTTGGGAATGCTGCAGACTTGGTTGCTACTTTGGGTAAGAGGACTAGGCTGGTTTCATAATGCCATGTCCAAAGCTCTCTGGCACTAACAAAAAAAAATCCTTACAGAGATGATAGACCACCAGCTACAATTCCAAAATATGACCTGTAAAAACACCTACCTGGGAAAATGATGGAAGGGGTGACATTGGTCAAGATACATTGTTGAATTGAATCAATCCCTTTGTACAACTACTTGATGATAATAAATTAAAAGAAAGAGCTGGCCATCAATAGCTCATACCTGTAATCCTAGCTACTTAGGAGGAAGGAAGGAAGGAAAGAAAGAAAGAAAGAAAGAAAGAAAGAAAGAAAGAAAGAAAGAAAGAAAGAAAGAAAGAAAGAAAGAAAGAAAGAGAAAGAAGGAAAGAAAGAAAGAAAGAAAGAAAGAAAGAAAGAAAGAAAGAAAGAAAGAAAGAAAGAAAGAAAGAAAGAAAGAAAGAAATCTACCTCATCTGCCTGTCTACTCGCTTCTGGCCCTTTAAACTGACCCAGCCCACTCAGGCTGCACCTGTAAAAGATAAAGACCAGCTGAAAATAACCAGTGTTGAGAGCAATTTCCCAGAATCTCCATCCTCTAGCTCGGCTCCAATTCCATCTCCTCCCCTGACACCCCCCCTTGGGCTCTGACATTGCTTTTGGTTATTTGAATCTATTTGTTTAAAGCCTATTTGGCTTTACAGATCATATAGACTAGAGAGGTTTTTTTTAAACCTTCTGGAGCCTCAAAATCGCTTAGAGAATCTCTTTCTATTGTCCATTCATGTATATTTTCTATCTCCTTCTCTTTTCCTCCCTCCCTCCTTCTATCCCTCCCTCCCTCCCTCTCTCCCTTCCTTCCTTCTTTCCTTCCTTCCTTCCCTTCCTTCCTCTCTCTCTTTCTTTCTCTCTCTTCTTCCCTCCCTCTTTCTCTCCCTCCCTCCCTCATCTTTCTTTCTCTCTTTCTTTCCTTCTCTCCCTCCCTCCCTTGTTCTCTCTTTCTTTCCCTCTTTCTTTCTTTCTATTTCCTTTCTTTCATTCCTTTCTTTCTCTCTCCTTCCTTTCTTTCTTTCTCTTTCTTTCTCTCGCCTTCCTTCCTTCCTTCCTTCCTTCCTTTCTCTCTCTCTCTCTTTCTTTCTTTCTTTCTGTGCCAGAATTGGGGTTTGAACACAGAGCCTGGCTACTGTCCTTTAGCTTTGCCACTCAAGGCTGGTGTTCTACCACTTAAGCCATACCTCTACTCCTAGATTTTGCTAATTAATTGCAGATAAGAATCAGATGGGCTTTCTTTCCCAGGCTAGCTTCAAACCTTCATCCTTAGATCTCAGCTTCTGAGTAGCTAGGATTACAGGCATGAGCCACTGGCACACAGATGCCTAGAAGATTTTTGAAAGTAAAAATTGTGGCCCCAGAGTTTTAAATTAAGTAGGTCTGTGATGGGACCAGGAATTTGCATCTGACATTCCTGAGTGTTGCTGGGCTGTGGGTCACACTGTAGGAACCCCTGCTCTACTCTGTATATTGCTTTCTCTTTGACAAGACCCTCCAGTTTTACTCAGTCACAGAATGCTACCTTCATATCCCTAGCTGTTGCAGCCTAGCCCCAGCCATCAGGGTCTTTGGATACTATCAATAGAAGCATGCCTAAAATTCCCAGCAATTGATTCCTAGATCCCAAGGTTCCTTGCTCTGCTAAAATACAAGTGTGGCACAGAAATGGAGGGACAAATGATGAACAGTGGTACTCACTAGACACTATGTCAAAAATGAACTATACAACTTGTGAGTGGGGATGAAAGGGAAAAATTGGGAGAGAGAGAGAGGGAAGGGGTGACATTGTCCAAAAAGAAATGTACTCATTACCTGACTTATGTAACTGTAACCCCTTTGTACATTATCTTTATAATAACAATTAAAAAATAAAACAGGCCTCAGGTCTCTTAGCATAGATTTACAGGTAATTATTGTAGGGGGGGTGTTGGTATATACTAGTACTATGGCTTGTTGCTTTGTTTTTTCCCTCATGACTGGCACTCTACCACTTGAGCCACCTCCAGTGCAAATTTTTGGTGATTAATTGGAGAGTCTCATGAACTTTCTTGCCTGGACTGGCTTCAAACCTCAATCCTCAGATCTCAGATTTCTGCATAGCTAGGATTATAGGTGTGAGCCACCAATACCCTGCTGTGTGTGTGTGTGTGTGTGTGTGTGTGTGTGCGCGCGCGCGCCAGTACTTTGGTCTGTGCTCTCATTCAGCTTTTTCTCTCTTACCTGGAGCTCTACCACTTAAGCCATGCTTCCAGCTGAAGGGACCATTAATTTAAAAGCCCTGGGAATGGTATTCCTTCAAACAGGAAACAACCAAACAAACAAAAAACAGACATAAGTTCCCCAGATCTTCTCATATCACATGAGAACTTGACCTAGACCTTAGAGTTGGCCTTATAGTTGGAACTACAGAGCCCCATCAGCTGTTGAAGGTGAACAATAGAAATCAAATATGGATAGGTAACTGACATAAGTCTTATCTAGTGCTGGTCTTGAGCAAAAAAAAAGTTAAGGGATAGCACCCAGGCCCTGAGTTCAAGCCCCAGGTCCAGCACAAAATAAATAAGATCCTCCTGGAGACAGATATCACATAAATCCCTCAGAAGGAAAGTAGGGATATAATCAAGAAGTCTTAAATAAACTGTAACAATGAGGTAGCTCTGCCCTGCAGAGAAATAGCTTCATGCAAAAAAAATCACTTTTAATAAAAACAATTTTTATCAAAAACATTCACCAGAGGATTTTAGGCAAATGATGCAATGACTTTGAGGTAATAATGACCCTACTTCTGAGCTATTCTGATGACCAGATCTATTAAAAATGACCTTGAGAAAAATCTCTGCGCAAACATTTTCATTTCATTTCATTTCAAAGACAAAAGAGAAAAGGAGAATGTGAGAGTAATGATCATTTGCACCTGGACAGACCAGGTTTCATCCCAGAATCTGGAGCGTCTTGTGCACAGATGGGAGAGCCATGGGGCAAAGAAGGGATATAGCAGAGAAACAAGGCAGTACGGTGCTGCTCCCAAGGTCACACGGAAGCACAGGTGGACTTGCTTCTGCCTGAATGCCTTCCGTTACCCAGCCTCCCTCCCTAGAAGTAGGCTGAGATCATTCTATGCTAGCTTCAGGATCAAAGTCTCTGCTGTTGAAGAGGTTCCAGTAGGGCCATGGCCAAATTTACTGAGCTCCTGCTAGCTACAGGCATAGTACCATCCGGCACCTAGGAGAAGACGACAAGCAAACACACAGACTCTGATCCTGCCAACATGCATGAGACTGGCTTCTGCAAACAGTATTGGCTTATGACTCTCTTTGTGTAGAGACAGGGTCTGTTAGCCAGGAGCTGAAGGAATGTAGAGAGAGGCCTTTCTCTGACTCTCTAAGTATAGAAGAGATTTAGAAAAAGCAAAGCATTTTACCAGACATAGTAGATCATGTCCGCCTATAAGCTTAGCTGAGACCTGGAGGATCACAGTTCAAGGCCAGCCCAGGGAGAAGAGTTTGATAACTACTTTTTTCAAAATAACAACAACAACAGTGTCAATGGCTCATGCTTATAATTCTAGCTACTCAAGAGGCTGAGATCTAAGGATAACAGTTTGGGTATTGGTTTTGTTTGTTTGTTTGTTTGTTTGTTGGGTCTGGTCATGGGGCCTGAACTCTGGGCCTGGGTGCTGCCCCTCAACTCTTCAGCTCAAGGCTAGCGCTCTACCACTTGAGCCACAGTTCCACTTCCGGCTTTTTTCTTTTTGCTTATGTGGAATCGAACCCAGGGCCTCAGGCATGCAAGGCAAGAGCTCTACCACTGAGCCACCTTCCCAGCTAAGGATAACAGCTTGAAGCCAGACAGGAAAGCTAAGGGACAGTACCCAGACCCTGAGTTTAAACCTCAGTACTGACACTATATAAATAAAGAACTGAAGAAAAGCAGATCTGGAGGCATGGCTCAAGGGGGTAGAGTAAGTTCAAACACCAATACCATCAAAAGAAAAGGGAAGAAGAAAGAAAGAAAGGAAGGAAGGAAGAAAAGAATTTCAAGCTTCTTAAATCTTAAAGCCTTATAGTCCACTTGACTTCTTTCTCTAGGGAACCCCAGTTTTCCCTGCAAAAAAACAGTAAAATCAAGCCAGGCACCAGTGGCTCATGCCTGTAATCCTAGCTACTCAGAAGGCTGAGATCTGAGGATCTCGGTACAAAGGCAGCCTGGGCAGGAAAGTCTGTAAGACACTTATCTCCAATAAACCACTAGAAAACCAGAAGTGGCGCTGTGGCTCAAGCAGTAAAGTGCTGGCCTTGAGCTAAAGAGCTGAGGGACAGCCACCAAGCCCAGAGTTCAAGCCCCATGACCGACCAAAAATAAATAAATAAATAAAATCAGCTACAGACTAGCCCCAGGCTGTTTATTGAAATCAAGTCCAGTGTGGTTTCCTCTAAGAAGGTCAGCGGGATTTGGTCACTGGGTTCCCTTTTTCATCTCACCTGGGCCTTTTTTCTAAACCCTCTTCCCTCAAAAGAATTCTCCATCAGCCCTCCAGACAAGGAGAACAACGCAGCTCCTGGATTCTCACCCACTCAGCTGAGCTTCTGGGGCAGCCCCAGAGGGAGAAGGCTTCCATGAGACAGGCCAGGCGTTCACCTCCATCCACCAGATGTTCATGGGATAAGAGGTTAGACAGAAGTCCACAGAGAATCGCTACCCAAGGACTCCATGTCTCATAGCACAGTGATGGCCAGCCAGCCTGTGTTCTACAGCAGTCCCCGTGAACACGGCATGTCGAAGCCGGGCGCCGGTGGCTCACGCCTGTAATCCTAGCTACTCGGGAGGCTGAGATCTGAGGATCGCGGTTCAAACCCAGCCTGGGCAGGAAAGTCCGTGAAACTCTTATCTCCAATAAACACTCAGAAAACCAGAAGTGGCGCTGTAGCTGAAGTGGTAGGGCACTGGCCTTGAGCTGAAAAGCTGAGGGACAGCGCTCAGGCCCAGAGTTCAAGCCCCACGACTGACAAAAACAAAAAACATGGCACGTTGACCCCACCACCACCACCACACACACATACTAGCCAAATGACCTGGAAATTGCTACACTTCAGTGCCCAAACTAATTTCAAAAATGCTTATTAACATCTAGAATTGGGGGGCTGGGAAGGTGGCTCAGTGGTAGGGCACTAGCCTTGCATGCATGAGATCCTGGGTTCGATTCCTCAGCACCACATAAGCAGGAAAAAAAAAAGCCGGAAGTGGCGCTGTGGCTCAAGTGGTAGAGCACTAGCCTTGAGCTGAAGAGCTGAGGGACAGTGCCCAGGCCCAGAGTTCAGTCAGGCCCATGGCCAGACCCTTTCCCCCCCCTCCAAAAAAAGAATGCAGTTTGCACCAGGTGCGGGTAGCTTGCACCTGTAATCCTAGCTACTCAGGAGGCTGAGATCTGAGGATCGCGGTTCAAACCCAGCCTGGGCAGGAAAGTCCGTGAAACTCTTATCTCCAATAAACACTCAGAAAACCAGAAGTGGCGCTGTAGCTGAAGTGGTAGGGCATAGCCTTGAGCTGAAGAGCTGAGGGACAGTGCCCAGGCCCAGAGTTCAGGCCCCATGACCAGACCCTCCCCCCAAAAAAATCTAGAATTGGGGCAAATATCCTGTACTAGCCTGCTAGCTAGAACGCAGCTAGGAGGCAGATGCGATGGGTCCTCCTGATATCCACACCTCTTTTCTCCACCAGCTCTTCCACATTCCATGCTCTTGCTGCCCACTTCCCCCTCCTGATGGCAGGCAGCCTGTGTAAGGATCTGGTCAATGCACACCAATACTAGATGACTAAAGATGTTAGATACTCAGGAGAGAGAGATTAGAAGGATCGAGGTCCCAGAACAGCCAAAGGGAGGATGTTCCTGAGACTATCATCTTAATGGAAAACAAAACAAAATGGAAAACAACAACAACAGCATGTTGTTATATCATGGCACACACCTGTCACCCCAGAGAAGTAATGATAGGATTGCTGTCCAGATCAGCTTAAGGAACAAATGAGACCCTATCTCAAAAGTAACCAGAGAAAAAGTGGCTGAAAGCTTAACACAAGCAACAGAATGCCTGACTAGCAAGTGTGAATCCTTGAGTCCAAAACCCAGTATTGCAAAAGAACAAGTATTTTTTAATTAAAAGAAAATGGTAGGGTACTTGCATCCTTTTAAGAGACAGTGTCTTGAGACAGAGATGAAATTCTAATAATTTAAGAGGACAAAGCAAAGTATAAGAGAACACACTGACAGGAACGCAAGGAGTCTCTGTGGAGCTCTTGAGGCTTGGGACCACTGACTGCTCTGCCCCTTTGCTACGCCTCCTGCTTCCAAGTAAGGGTGGAAGACACTGCAACGGTCACTGTTACTGAAGAGTAGGTGTCAAGTAGTTCTGAAAGGCCCTCGATGTGTGCTCAAGCTGAACACTCTGCCAGGGACTGCAAGCTTTTCTGTAAGAGAGGCCACAGACAGGAATATGCTAGGCCTTTGATGGTCTGACCCAAGGACCACTGTGTACTAGCTGGCAATCTAAGGTGAATCAATCCAATTTTCTTGTTTTGTACTTTTGTTCCAGGGATCTCCTGAGCCCTGCCTCCCAGCAACCACGGAAAGAACTTGTGGACAGCCACTGTTGATCATCTCTATGCCCCAGGAGTCAGGCTCTGGAGAGAACAGGTCACACCTCGGAACATGAGTCCTGCCCTTCCCTGGCAATCTCAGCCACCAGGTGGAGGCTGCCCAGGGTTTCTGACCCTGATCATGATTGAACTGCTTGCTTCCCCTGGGTTCACTTTGCTTTGTTCTGCTTCGCGGTGACAATTAGCCCCTTTGCTCTTCCTATGACACCTCCCCATCCTGGAGTTCTCAGTGCAGCCTCCTGACTGCCTTATTTCTTATGTCCTAGCTTTTGCTGTGGTCCCTTCACAGATCTAATCATAAGAATCCCACCTCCCCCATGTCCTATGTAGAAGCCACAGGGAAGTGTATGGGATGAACCTAGAGAGAAAGCAAGCTTGACAATGCTCTCCTGTCTTTGTCCTTTCTGCCTCCAGAAGATGGGCAATGGTCACCCCTTCCTAATCCTCCAAGAAAAGAGAATGCACCAACAGTCTTTGAAAAAAGTCTCCATACAAGGCTCTCTTCCCTCAGATTTTTCTTCTCTCTTCTCCTATGGCCTGAAGTTTCCACAGTTAGAAATTAACTCCTTTGATTTTCCATTCAAATACAAAATAAGCCTAGGGAAGAAGATAGCAGCAGTGGTATTTCAGAGAGAATGTACTTCTTCTGTGAGCATATTTTGATAGGCAGAGAAAGCATTTGAGAGGTCCTGGGAATGAGGACATTGAGAGCTAGTAAGAGAAACCCCTAACAAAAAGAATAACATCTTCGGGTGGAAAGATTCCATTGGGAAGGGCCCAAAGCAAACTTTCTTCTCCCAGAGCTTTATACAAGCCAAACGGATGTGAGACAGGTCTTAAGTCAGCAGAAGGTGGGGGAACAGGGGTATGGTATATCGGGGCAAGCTCTTCCTGGTCCAGAAACCATGGAAGCATCAAAGACACAAAGCAAGGGAAGACCCAGGTCCCGCCTCCAACGAGCTCACAATGTGGATGGAAAAAAAACCCCAACTCATCACATGGTCTCACCGTGCTTCTGCTGAGTGATGTCCGAGATGATCTGACCACCTGACCCCCTGGGGAGGGGACAGAAGAGGACACGTATGCTGGCTGAAGAGAAGTAGCCACCAGGCGAAAGGGGGTGTGGGGGGGTAGGAGGGAAGAGAAATACTCAGCAGGGAAATTGCATGAACAAAGGCCCAGGAAGAAAAAAAAGCAAAGCTCCTTGTGGTTGGAAGGTCATCTGAGGTTGTCAGGATGTTGTGGACTGTGAGGCTGCAGAAGTGTTTGGAAATCAGGACACCTAAAGTTATACTAAGAAGTGTAAATTTGCCAGGCACTGGTGGCTCATATTTGTAATCCTAGCTACTCAGAAGGCTGAGATTTGAGGATCATGGTTCCATGCCAGCTAGGGGAGGAAAGTCTGTGAGACTCTTATCTCCCAGCAAAATGTCAGAAGAGGAGTTGCAGCTCCACTGGAAGAATGTCAGCCTTGAACAACAAAGCTAAGACACAAGGCCTAGGGCCTGAATTCAAACCACGACACACACACACACACACACACACACACACACACACACA
>NW_012267220.1:33039653-33104014 GCF_000151885.1 Dipodomys ordii | reverse complement strand
AATGGGGGAGGGAAGGAAGGGATGGTAGGAGAAAAACAAAGAGGAGAATAACAATGCTCAATAAGAAATGTACTCCTTACCGTACTCATGTAACTGTAACCTCTCTGTACAGTATCTTTACAATAAAAAGAGAGAAAGGGCAAAGACTTCGTTCCGTTTGGGATTTATGGACTGTCAGAGATTCAAACAGCCCAGCACCAGCAGCTCCTGCCTATAATCCTAGCTGCTAAAAAGGCTGAGATCTGGGGATCAAGATTCAAAGCCAGCCTGGGCAGAAAACTCCATATCCAATTAGCCAGCAAAAGCCAGAAGTGGAGCTGTGACTCCAGTGGTAGAGCACCAACCTTGAGTAAGAAAGCCAAGTGTTACAGGAAGGCCCTGAGTTCAAGCTCCAGAACTGACACAAAGAGAGAGAGGGAAAGTGTGCATGTGGGGGGAGGAGAGAGAGAGAGAGACACAGAGAGAGACAGAGAGAGAGAGAGAGAGAGATTCAAATAAAGATGTTCTCTCCCTTCAGCTAATGGCCCCTACATGTGTGTCCAGGCAGCCCTGGGTTCAGCAATGACTCCTGATTGCTGGGTACAGTTGCTGGGATAAGGGAGAAGCTCTTTCAGACAGTGATTCCAGACAGCTTGGCTCTGAAACACAAACAGAAAACAGTCATTCAGCCTCCCAATGTACTCAGCACTGGGGAATCGGTAGGTGGGAATCCCAGGGAGATTTCAAACAAGGGCCACATTTACTAGGCTCCTCCAACCTGCGCTAGAATAGTTATTACTGCAAATAGCTGTTTGGGCTGCCAAGAGCATATAATTTCAGCTTCTGAAGGAACATGTTCTCAGAGCCTCTGGTATCTCATTTTGTTGAGGCAAATGAGGAACATCCAGGGCCAAAACTTCAGGCAGTCTCCCTCCCCACCTCCAGCGGCCAGTTCTTCAGAATCAGGCTTCAAGGTTGTGATAACGACCTAAGTTAGGATTTGTTCTTTTTCATATATATGTATTTGTAATCTGCACACCCTGTCTTGAAGCAATTAATGATTTTCTGGACAATTTCCCTGGAGCATCTGTGAAACTTACCCCAGGGAATTCTAACCACTCTAGAGCAATGGAGGCTTTTGGTTCTTATAAGAAAATAAACCTACAAAGAAGAAAGTTTAGTTTTAGCTCACAGTTTTGAAGGTTCCAATTAGTATTGGCTGGCTCCATTGCTTTTGGACAAGTAGTGAGGTTGAAGGCATATCATGGCAGAAGCACATAGAAGAGCAAAGCTGCTGACCAGGATGAGGAGGGAGCAGCTGGGTCCCAGCATTCCCATCAACATTTCACCCCTCAATGACCTAAGCCTTTACACTAGGTCCTACTGCTTACAAGTTTCTACCACCCTATCTGGGCATCAAGGGCTCATGCCTGTAATCCTAGCTACTCAGAGGGCTGAGATCTGAGGATCATGGTTCGAAGGCCAGCCCAGACAAGAAAGTCTGTGAGCCTCTTATCTCCAGTTAATCACAAAGAGACAGAGAGATACACAGAGACACACAGAGAGAAACAGAGAAGTGGAGCTGTGGCTCAAGAGGTAGAGTGCTAGTCATGAGTAAAAATGCTCAGGAACAGTGCCAAGGACCTAGGTTCAAGCCCCAGGATCAGCATCTCCCCCCCCACCCCCCAAAAAAGTTTCCACCACCCTCTATAATAACAAACTGGGAGCCAAGGCTATAACACATGAGCTTTTAGAGAACATTTCAGATCCAAACCACATTAGAGAGTAAGTCAGTTTATATGTGGGCCTATAAAATGGGTTTCCAGGGGCTGGGAAGTTGGCTCAAGTGGTAGAGTGCTTGCCTGGCATGCATGAGGCCCTGGGTTCGATTCCTCAGCACCACATAAGTAGAAAAAGCTGGAAGTGTTGCTGTGACTCAAGTGGTAGAGTACTTGCCTTGAGCTGAAGAGTTGAGGGACAGCTCTCGGGCCCAGAGTTCAGCCCCTACGACTGACCAAAAAAGTGGGGGGGGTTCCAGCTAAGCAACAGTAACAGAATTGCCATCCAATTCCAAAGTGGAGGCTTCTAAGTGTATAGAAAACTTGCCCTGAAGCCGGGCACCGGTGGCTCACACCTGTAATCCTAGCTACTCAGGAGGCTGAGATCTGAGGATGGCAGTTCAAAGCCAGCCTCGACAGGAAAGTCCATGAGACTCTTATCTCCAATAAACCACTAGAAAAAAACTGGAAGTGGCGCTGTGGCTCAAGGGGTAGAGCGCTTGCCTTGAGCTGAAGAGCGCAAGGAACAGCACCCAAGCCCAGATTTCAAGCCCCATGACCAGAAAAAAAAGAAAAAAAAAAAGAAAACTTCCCCTGAGCCACTCCAACTCCCTCGACTACATGGACTTCAGTACAGTGTCCCCAACATACCCATGAGAAATAAGAAGTACAGCTTATTATATGTGTATGTAAGGGGTGCACACCCAGCCGGAGTGTGGCTCACTAGGTGCAGTAGGCCTAGCATATACAAGGTCTCCAGAAGAGATACATGTTGCATGTTGGAGATACATTCCAGTACATGTGTATATACATTTGTATGTATGTTTGCATGTTAGAGGTACATGTCAGCATGGACATTCAGACCCAATCAGTGTTCATCAAGTCCAGGAAGGAAGGGATTCAGCAAGCAAAATGATCACCTATTCTCTGAGGGGAAACCCGAGTTAGCTCTGGCTCTGGCTCTGGTGTGTGTGTGTGTGTGTGTGTGTGTGTGTGTGTGTGTGTGTGTGTGTGTTCTGGGACTTAAATTCAGGGACTAAGTGCTATCTCTTAACTTTTTCACTCAAAGCTGATGCTCTACCACTTGAACCACAGTTTCACTGCCAGCGTTTTGGTAGTCTCAAGAATCATGATCCACAGATCTCAACTTCCTGAGTAGCTAGGATCACAGGCATAAGCCACCAGTGCCCAGTGGCCCTGGCTTTTTGCTGTTTTCACACATTATGAAGGCAGCTCTGTGAAAAGCCAGGCCCAGACATCCTATCAGTAATGCTTGTCATGGCACAATCATTCTGCCAGAGCCAGGTCAGTCCAGGCCCAGCTGACCAGCTGCCCCCATTTACACTGCTGTGTGGTACACTCTACTTTGCTGCCAAAAGTAATTCCAAGATAGCATAATCTAACCCAAGGATGATGTGAGGATTCTTATTCTTGTCTCCAAAGGTTTCAGTGGTTTCAATTTGATTCATTCTTATTTTTCTGTCTTTTATTTTTTGGTACTGGGGGGATTGAGCCCAGAACATCACACTTGCAAGCAAGTGCTTTGCCACTGAGCTCTATCCCAGCCCTGATTTTTATTTAAAAGGAAATTAATTCAAATTCTAGAGCACTGTGTGGAGGCTAAGGAGAAGGGAAGATGTCACAAAACTTAAAAGTTTATATAATTTATTCATTTCTCAGTATCTATGATCTGCCATATACTGCGCATATTCTGGAATGATAAATAGAAATAAGGCAGCCCTGCCCTCCAGGGTCTTGTGTGGTGTGAGAGGCAGGTGACTGTGGTAGTACACACTCACACAGGTGACACACAAGCTAAATGTGGTGTCGCACACTGCCTGAAGACGTCAAGAAAACATTAGGGAAAATGGGTAAGAGTTCACTTCACCAAGACTTCCTGGAATAAGACACTGGGTGTAAGGATGTCTACTTCATTTTCTGTTGCTAGAACAGAATACCATATATATAATACACACACACACACACACACACACACACAATGAAAGAGTCATATTTAGCTTACAGTTCTGGGCGTTGAAGTGTGTTGCAGCACATCTGCTCACCTGTGATGGATAGGAGCTCATGGCAGAAGAGTAACAGGCACATTTAGGAGAAAAGCACGTGTGCAGCAGAGGTGGGGTGAGGGCTTCCGGGCTTGCTTTACCACCCTGTTCTGTGGTAACCAAATCCAGTCACCAGAGAGCAAAAGCTCACTCCCTAGAGACAGCATTAATCCATCTTAATGACTTAATAATCTGTTTTTGTGTATGTCTGTAATGGGTCTTGAACTCAGGGCTTGGGCTCTGTCCTTTAGATTTTTTGCTCAAGGCTGGCACTCTATTCTTTGAGTTACAGCTCCATATCTGGTTTTTGGTGGTTATTTGGATGGTCCTGCCCAGGCTAGCTTAGAATGGCAATCCTCAGATTCAGCGTCCTGAGAAGTGAGGATTACAGAGGTGAGCCACTGGCACCCAGCTTGAATCATGTCTTAAAGACTTGGCTAGGGATGTGGTTTAGTGGTATGGCTCACATTTGGCTAGTATGTGTGAGAACCTCGATTTATCCAGATCCTGACTTCATTGCCAGTACCACACACACACACACACACACACACACACACACACACACACACAAAGATGGGATGGGGAGGCGGCCAATATGTCTCACAAAGCCTGTCAAGGAGTTTTGGTGGGAACGCAAGCAGAGGGATGGTGCGTGCAAAGCATAAGAATCATGCTTTGAGAATCAACTTCCATAGCCTGTGCCCTTAACCTGTGTGTTTGGCTCAGCACACTCTGCAGTGTGCTGCCCTTGTGCTTTGCCTCACCTGAGAGAAGGCGCTTTCCTGATGTTATCCTATTGATATTTCCTGTTCATTTCACAGTGGGGCCGTGTGCATGTGCCTGAGAAGCTCAGATCCAGGTATGTAGCCTTGGTGTCATCCTCTAAAAATAACTCACCTATCTACTGCCTGCCATCTCACCTGCCCAGACAGACACACATTAGCCAGGTGGCCTTACCAGCAAGCAGAGACAACAGGGGAGGCCTCTGGCCCTGACTGAGTGCCCTACGACCAGGTGTGTCAGGAGCACACAGAGTCACTGGCCTCTGAATCTTCCAAAGATTCCCCGTGCGGAAACTGCGCCGAGTCACACTGTGGCTCAGCTGCTAAAGGAAGAAACTGAGGCTGTCACCGGCACAGTTAGGGGGGGGGGGTGATGCGTGTGCAGGGGCACACACACACACACACACACACACACACACACACACACACCCTCCATCTTCCTTCAGTGAATTTACCCTTCTCCTTTGCCCCTCACTCTGGCTGCTGAGTTCTGAAGGGCCCTCTCATGCACTGTGGCTTTTCTTTAGCTCTAACAATTCCATCAGTGAGTTGTCAACCACAATACATGCAGGAGTTTCAGGGAAGCTATTGCCAAACTGTATACATTGTTATTTAAAAAAAAAAAAAAAGGCTAGGAGTTGGAAGCTCATGCCTATAATCCTGGCTACTCAGGAGAACTGAGAATCTCAGTTTTAAGCCAGCTAACGCAAGAAAGTCCATGAGACTCTTATGTCCAATTAACCACCAAAAAGCTGGAAGTGGATGTATGATTCATGTAGTAGAGTGCCACACTTGAGCAAAAACTTAGAGATAATGCCTAGGCCCTGAGTTCAAGGCCAGAACCAGCAAAATAAAAGGGGGCACTGGGGCTAGGCTATAGCTCAGTGATAGAGCCCCGTCTGTCAGGCACAAGGCCCTGGGGTCCATCCAGGCTTGTACGTAGACAGATGGGATCCTAAACAGATAGGAAATATGGTATTCTCCTCCCAGAAAGGTTTTTACTTGCATGAAATCAGAGAAAATTATATGTGACAGAAGAAATCAAAAGAGTCAAGCATTGAAACAAAAGCCTTATAAGTTTAAAAATATAAAAAACATAAATTGGTAACTCCTTGTTCCTCATGAGAATACCACCACTTAATCCTAGAGTTTGAGGTCTCCCAATGACAGGGACCTGATGTCCTTAAACACCACCTTTGTCACCCTTTCTTGAGTACTTCTGATATCCATGGGTCTGTTGCTGTTCACCTCCCCATCCCCAACCCCATCTTCTCAGCACAGCCAGGCCCTCATGGGTTTTTTGGTTTGTTTTTTTGTGTTGGTCCTGGGGCTTGAACTCAGAGTCTAGGTGTTATCCCTATGTTTATTTGGCTCATGGCTAACACTGTAACACTTGAGCTACAGCTCCACTTCTGGCTTTTTTGGTATTTTATTGTAGTTACAAATCTCATGGATTTTCTTGCCCCTGCTGACTTGGAACCATGGTTCTCAGATCTCAGCCTCCTGAGTAGCTAGGATTACAGGCATGAATCACCAGTGCCTATCCCTCATGGTTCTGTAGGTATCTGATTCCCTTCTCCACTTTTAGCCTACTCATCCCCAATTATTTCCTGTTGCCCAGCCACTTCCCTTAGTGCTACAGTTATAAAGAGTCAAGGGCATAGGAGTGCAAGCTTGTCTCTTTCATGGAGCAAGAAGGCAATGAGACAATGCTACAATACTGAGAATAGAGGAGTCAGGGTAGAGGGGAAGGGCAGGCAGCATGATGTATAAAGAGGGGGATATGCGAATGCTCAAACTTTGGAATTGGACTTCTCTTTTAAAATCCTAAACTTCAATTGGCACTGGTGGTTCATGCCTGTCATCTTAGCTAAGCAGGAGCCTGAGATCTAAGAATCACAGTTCAAAGCCATAGGCAGAAAATTCTGGGGGACTCTTATCTCCAACTGACCAGTAAAAATAAATAAATAAATAAAACAGAAGAGGAACGTGGTTCAAGTGGTAAAACACCAACCTTGAGCAAAGAAGCCAAGTGAGAGCATGAGGCCTTGAATTCAAGCCCCAGTACCAGCACAAAAGATAAAATCCTAAGCTTCGGTTTCCCCTTCTGTAGAGGTGGGCGTGGTAATAATGTCTAACTGAAAAAGTTATTGAAAGGACTAACTTGATGTGAAATGCTTGGTATCTATGACCTGGTACTATGATTCTTTGTTGTTTTGTGATTTTGTCTCTCTCAACGAAGGAAGGAATTTGAGCTTAATGGTTCAAGTAGCCTGTCTAAAGCCACACCATTGTGAACAGCAGCAGAGTCAAGATGCAAACCCAAATTGTTCTTTCTCCACCAAGCCTGTTTTTTGTTAATTACCACACGACGCTCCTTCACACTTGACCAGACAGTTCAATTCTTGGTGGCACCACATCCTCACCTCTGAAATCCCAGCTCTGGCACTTCAAACACGGAGCTAGGTGAGTGAGACACCTCAACATCTTAATCATCTCCAGGAGTCATCCTTCCCACCCAACCCCTGGGACCCTAATGTTTGGATTGGTCAGCACGTGCTAAGTGAATTAATTGCTGCTCTGATAATGCCAGCAGCTGGCCAGGCCCTGGAAGGGAGAGGTTGCAGCCTGCATGAGGTCCACTTCCTCTGCTCCTTCCAGTTCTATGTCCTCAGCTCTGTGGGTGACAATGTCTGCTTCTGCCAAGAAAAGGATCTGGCAAAAGTTTAAGTTCAGTACATGAGGTCAGCTGATGACCCACAAGCCTCCGCTGTTAACAGTGATATCCTGTCCTTCCAGTGTAGATGGCAGACAGAGGCAGCATACTCTGTGTTAGCTTCAGATTGTCTAATCCGAATTCTCAGAGGCCCCCAGAGCCAGGGGAAGAAGGGAACAGTTAGTGGGTGGTAGAGGGAGGAGCCTCAGAAATCATCCTCACAAGGTTTGTGTGGATCTTACCATCTTAGCTTTATTCACAAGCTGTAGGCTTCACAGAAACCATATTTAGAAATCATTCGCAGTGCATATAATTGTTTTCTTATAGTTGATATTGATTTTAATGATGCCAACCATCAAGGAATCTTCTCTTCTATAGTAGCTCATTTGGCACATTTTTTAATCTCAAATCAACTACTTTGCAAGTTATTTGCTGATTTTTCCTTTGAAGTCCACAAAAAAGTGCAAAGATTTTTGTAAATTGGAAAAATATTTTTTTCCTTGGGATAAAAGTGATACATTGTTTAAAAAATCATCTAAGGTAAAATATTTCAGTGACTATGGATATCTCAAAATTCCTTTCCCAATGATGACTACTGTAATAGATGGGTTGTCGCTTCCCTGAGTTCTGATGCACATGTTCAAGTGAATGGGATGGGATATGTGTAGAGCCTTGCTGACCATACAAGCGCACATGTACCTTCCCTTTTAGTAGCTACTTAGTATTCCTGTGTGTACGTGTATGTCTGTGTGTGTATGTATATGTGTGACAATTCTGGGGCTTGAATGCAAGATTTGTGCTCTGTCCCTTAGCTTTTTGTGGTGCTCTACCACTTGAGCAACAGCTTTACTTCTAGCTTTTCACTGGTCTACTGGAGATGAGTCTCTTGGATTTGTCTCTCTGGGCTGGCTTCAATCTGTGATCTTTGGATTCAGCCTCCTGAGTAGCTAGCATTATGGACTACCAGTGCCTAGCCAGCTTAGTATTCTATTGAACAAATCAACCTTCTTAAAAAAAAAAAAGTGGTGCCAAAAAATGGTGCCATAATAACAGATATTTGAGCTATTTTCATGTCTTGATATGCTAGACAAGGCAAAAATGGACATTCATTTTGGATTGTTTCCTTAAAATAAATTCTGAGACGTTCAGAGGGTAAGCCAAAAGAATTGCATGTTTTTCATTTGATGTCCATTTCTAGATTCACCTTCCTGCAAGGCCTGTTAGGAATATTCACCACAAAGGGCTCTCTTTCCTACATGGTTATCACAACCCTCTGGAGCACGGACCTGGCCAGTGGTTCTGCTGACTCCAATGGCGCACTGACTTCTGGGAGCAGCCTGTCTTTCCACAGCAGCTGTGCCTTACCACAGCCAAAAGCCAGGCAAATCCTCATCTGCCAAAGCTTCCCTTTCCGTTTCTAATCATCTCTTTGCTCGCAGAGTCAAAATGTTTCCTGGTTGGTTTTTTTTTTCAAAATTAGATGATCTTCATCACATCTGAAAAGAATAAAGACATAATTGGAAAACTGTATGGCACACACATAGATATATAATATTCCAGTTCCAATATGGGAATGACTTGATAGAATAAGTTACAATATGAGGAATAACTCTCCACAATCCTAAATGGTCACTTCATTCTTTTTCTCTTTTTATTGATCCATTGTGTGTATGTGTGCCAGTATTAGCACTTGAATCAGGACTTGGGCACTGTCCATTAGCTTTTTCACTTAAAACTTGAATTCTACCACTTTTGTCACAGCTCTACATCTGGATGTTTGTTGGTTAAGGGGAAATAAGCATCTCATGGATTTTCCTGCCCAGGCTGGCTTCAAACCACGATCTTCAGATCTCAGCCTTCTGAGTAGCTAAGATTACAGGTATGAGCCACCAGCACCAAATGGGTCACTTAATTCTTATTTTTAAATTTAAATTAAACTTAAAGCTACCCCCTAAAGAAATTCATTTTTCTCAAGTAAGACAGGAGGGTTTTTATGCCTTTCCACATGCTATGCTTCTCTGCTCTGTATTTTTGTTGTTAATAGTACAAAGCTGATAGTATTTACTGAGCATCTACTCTGTTCCTTGAACAATGCTTTATAGGGGATATTTTAGGTGGTCTTTACAACAATTCCATGAGAGAGGTGCCATTTGTCCCCATCTTGCATATGGAGAAATGAAGCTCAGGAAAGTTAAGTAACTTCCCCAAAGCCACCATTGACAACCATGTCATCCTAACACCAGCAGTCCCATGCTGTCTTTCCCCCATGTTTCCCGACCTCTCCTTCCCTGCCTTCTCCAGCTCCCAACCACCCCGAAGTGCCCTTTCATCATCCTGAATGTTGTGTGAACTCTGAAGGGCTGGGTATCCTCTTAACCCATGTGATGCCACGTTCTTTTGGTTCCTCAGTCAGTAGAATTTCTTCAGCCCCTTTCACAGATGAAGTCCTGCCAAGTGACAAACCCACATCAAGAAGGTGAGGCCAAGTGTATCTTCCACCTAGACTGTGAACTCACTTAAGACAGGGACCTCTGGGTTCTCCACGGCCACCCAGAGCTGCAAGCATGTCTAGATTAATCTATGCCTGCACAGAAAGAGCTGCTTCCTCCCACCACCCTCTCCCAAGTCAAGACCACTGAGTCCTACCTTCCCCCTAGTCCTTATACAACCTCTTCATGCCCTGAAGCATTCTCTTCTCCCCAGGAAACAGTTCTGGCCAGGTAATTTATTTCTGTCTCCTGTCTTCTTGGGAGGACATGTTGTCCAGCAGGTGCCTGATAAAAGCCCATTAGAGCTCCATCCATGTGCTCAGCTCTGTGAGTTCTCCATCTCAGCAGATCCATGGGTGGGTGCTGTGGTGTTTTTCTTCTTTCCTAGCAGCAGAGGGGACAGCTAGGCTGTGATTCCAGGTGCTGAAAGCAGCAGAAAGGTTAAACCTGGAGCCCTCTTACTGGGACAAGAACTGCACACAGTTCTTTTCTCCTGCCCAAAGTCTGTAAGACTATTACCTCCAATTAACCACTTTAAAAAAAAAAAAGCCAGAGGTGGAGCTGTAGCTCAAGTGGTAGAGTTCCAGCTTTGAGCAAGAAAGGCTAAGGGACAGTGCCCAGGCCTGAGTTCCAGCCCTAGTACTGGAATACAAAAGTCAATTAAATAATTAATGTTTAAAAGGGAGGGGGAAGAATAAGTCCAAAAGAACTGCCACTATTTTCTAGATGCCTCCAGCCATAGGAAGAACAGGCTGGGAGCCCCCAGATGACCAGCGCTAAATCCACTTGAGAATGAGCCCATTAGGCATGAGAATGCTGCCACCCTCATTCCCAGCAGAAGACTGCTACCTCCCCTGGCTGGGAAAGCCAGCACTTGGGCAACAAGTGAGGCCTTCCTTAAGACAGGGGTCATCCCTTCTGCCTGCCAGGGTCAACCCCAGGACCTAGCCCAGAGCAGCAAGCCAGGAAGGAGGGGAGGGAGGGAATAGGCCACTCAGAAGGCTCCTGGAATACTCTCTCCCTTCCTCCTGGCCTCCAGCAGGCCCCAGGCCCCAACGCCCCTGCAGCCAGTTAGGGAGGACTTAACAGCCACCAAGGCTTCATCTTGGAGCTACAGAGCAGACCACAGCTACTTGGAATGATCCTGAGCTCCTGCTTGCTGACTTCTGCTTCTCCTGAGCGCCTTTTCATCCCTGCTGCCCTGAGCCAGGGTTCCTCCTCTTCCCATGTAGTCAAAGATACGACCTCCCCTTATGGAAAAGAGAACCAAATTATACAGTGAGTGGCATATGGGGCAACAATGGCTCTGCTGCAAAATGTCAGCCCTTGTTTGGACACCGTGCATCCTTCAAAGCTGTGAAATCTATAAACTGCCATGTCTGTGAAATCAGGTAGGATGGCAGGTGTGGCTGAGGAGCATGGGGTCTAGGGGTTCTAGACACTCTGGAAAGCCCATAGCTCTGCACAGGGTGGGATCTCATTAAGAAAGCTGCTGGAAAGAGAACCAGCTCACAGTGAGTTCTTGACACTCAGTGGTGATGGTCTAATTCAGAAATCGTAGCTCAAAGCTATGTCCTCTTGGGAGCACCAGATCCACCAATCAGCATCTGACCCTGGAACCCCATCCCACCTCCTCACCTACACTCTCACTACCCAGATTTCCAGACTGGCCACCGATTGACAAAGGGGCCCAGTCCCGGGTGATTGGTGCCAATTCTGCACCAGGAAGGGCTACAGAAGGAGGTGAGCAGGATGGGAAAGGGCACCTGATTGACGAGAAGGAACAGAAAGAACAGTTTCCTTGCCCTTCATTCTCCCTGGTCTTTGCTATCCTGCCGGGTGCTTTTAGCACCCCAAAGCAGAAAAAGGCATTCTCCTGAGATTTCTTCAAAACCTCTCAAGTGCCCTAGAATCCCAAGGTAGTTTTGGGACACTCAGGGTGGATGGGAGCAGTATTTGAGGACAAGTATCTAGTTCATTCACTCATTCATAGGTCCACTCATTCACTTGGTTGAACTGCCTAGCACTTGCTACAGGCCTTGGGCCAGGCTGGGGACTGAGGACAGAGAGGTAAGAGGTCATTCTTCTCACTGAGCTAAGAGGCTTCGGTGTGGATACAGAGCAGAGAGTGGGCTGCGCTGTGGAGTGGGCTGTGGCTCTGTGCCCTTGGGTCAAAAGCTGACACAACATGACAAGGCTATGTGAGGGTCCATGGAAACATATCCACTGATCTTGAAATGCATGGTCAACCCAGGTCAGCAGCTAAGCCTGAACTCAGAAGCAGCTTGCCTGGACAGCGGAGGGAAGGGAGGGTGAGCCCCAAAGTCAGCAGAAGCTGGATAAAGATGGGAGAGAGGCTTAGAAACTTCCAGAAGACCAGAAGACCTGCAAGTGATCATTCTGAGAATGACTGCTTTGGGGGCAAAAGTAACAAACAGGAAAGGGTCCTAGGCAGGGGCCATGAGTTCAGATATTAGAGATGACATAGCTATGAGAAAGCCAAATTGGAGGGATGGTGGACAATTAAGTAAATGCAGAGAAGGTAAAGCAGAACAAAGGAGCAGAGTCAATTGGCTTAAGAGGGAGAAGTGATAGGATGAGTCATGATGGACCAGCTCGGCCAGAGCACTGGGACCAACCAGACAGGGATCTCGGGATAGGAGTCATCGAAGTGACAAACAGACACAGCCTCAAAAGAGTTGCATCTGAGGGGCTGGGAAGGTAGCTCAGTGGTAGAGTGCTTGCCTTGCATACCTGAGGCCCTGGGTTTGATTCCTCAGCACCACATAAGCAAAAAGTGGTAGAGCGCTAGCCTTGAGCTGAAGAGCTGAGGGACAGCACCCAGGCCCAAAGTTCAGGTCCCATGACTGGACCAAAAAAAAAAAAGAGTTGCATCTGAGTGTATCTTTATTGAGAAGTAACGTTTTTATACAGTGTGCAATTGTGACATAGATTCTTTGTTTATTTAAGCACATAATCAATTTTTAAGAAAAGCAAAGCATTGATGGATTACATAAAAAATTGATGACTCCCACCAACTGTTTAAGCTAAGTGGTGTGAAACAAGTCTAGCATATAGTTTAATAGAATGCGTCATCTATTCAGCCTTTTTATGTTTAATAATTAACAAACCTAAGACAGGGCTGTATTTATATTGTACTCTTTTTATTTTTTCCATATATTTTCAAGTCCCTTTGAAACCATCCTTTAAACCACTTCCAGGTTGAGTCAGGCATTCTCCGTTTCCTATTATTTTAATCCCAATATTTGTTCACAAAAATTTCTAATCGTTATTTTAAACCATCTTGTTGTTATTTTGATAATAAATACCATAATGGTCTAGAGCTGCCTAATCTTCGCATAAAATCTAATGAGTTCCAAAATACCCTTTTTCCTTCTACATTAATCCATCTATTTTAATCTTTATAAGCTCCCGTATAAGGCAATGGTTCATCGGTCGGTTCAGGAAATATGATGTCACTAACTTTATATTTTGTAGGAAACCACCACATATTCCCTATAACGTAAGCTGGACTAAACTTAATCATAACTGTTAGGGGAATCTTTCTTTTCCTTATCTTAGCGGGGTCCCTTTTTCTAGAACTCTCTGAGCTTCTGGGATAACTCCTTCTAGCTTAGTTTAATTCATTAATTCTGCCTGTTGTAACATATCTGGAAATTTTAAGTTTCTATATTTACTATGAATGAGCCGCAAAACTGCTTGTGAAGTTGTAGACGTTTCTGGAGGCAGCGTCACATCAGATGATAGATTGATTGGGGCATTGCCCACATCTAATCTTTGGTCTTAGTCTTTATTACTTAGAGAAGCCATCTCTATTGGACTGGAAAGAAACAACATGCTCTGTTCGTGGATCAATAGAAAAATAGCCAAAACGAGAATAAAGGCAACGAATGTACAGCCAAGAAGAATATAGTGAGAATAAAGGTAGAGGCTATAAAGGTGCAGCCAAGTGTATGGGAAGCCTTGAACCAACACCCCCTTCCTGCAGGCTTGCTTCCTTGAAGCTCTTTGTCTAACAGATCTCTCACGCAGACTCCACAGGAGGTGGCGTGGCAATGAGTGGAGAACTGGATACAGGGACTATTCCAGAAGGCAAGGATACCCAGACCTGGATCAGACAGCAGCAGCATGGATGAGCCATTAACAAAGATAGGGAATACAGGATGAGGAACAGGTTGGTGAGGAATGATAAAAGGCTCAATTTTGAACTTGCTGAGTTTGTGGTACACACAAGACTTTAGAAAACTCTTAGGGCTGTATAGATCTTGGACACCTCACATTTGGAAAACAAAAGCAAAATTGAAGTCCAAAATGAGGCCATCCAGTTTGTGAATGACAACAAAGATGAATTACAGCAGAACACCATGCTGTCTCTGAAAGGGAAAAGAAGAGGAAACTGGAGAGAGCTGAAAGGAGTCACCCAAGAAAGAGAAGACAAAGTTGGAAAAGGAGGAAAAAAAGTCTGTGCATTAAGACTTCTCTACATGTAACTAACAAGTCAATTCAAACTGGCCCCCAAAAATAGAAGTGACTTGAAGGTACATGTGCTAAGAAACACAGAGCCACAGTTGGCTTCGGGTTCAATTCAATTCAGCTGCTTTCCAATAACATCAAGGACCCAGGTGTTTTTGTTTGTTTATTAGGTTTTTTTTCTGTCCTTTGGCTGTGCCTTTTCCAGGATTAGATCAGTCCAGATTCCCAGGTGTGTTACTTCCCCTCTAAATCCAGGAAAAGAGGCCATCATACCCAGAGATCATCAGAGATACCAGGAAACTTCTTACCCAGAAACTACCAACAAATACTTTGCCTAAGACTCTTGGCCAGAGTTTGGAGGCCCCATCGCGGAACAAATTTCAGTGACTGTGCTTAGTTTATGCCAAAGTCATTTTCCCAGACTTACAACATGGGATATAGCTGATTTCCCAAAAGGGGATAGATTTCTCAGAGAACAACAAAGAACAAAGAGGTTGCCGGTCATTCGTGGCTCAGGTCCATAATCCTAGCTATAAGGAGGCTGAGATCTAAGGATCAAAACTCCAAGCCAGTCCAGGCAGTCAAAACCTTGAAAAGTGTGTAAAAAAAAATCTGCATAAGAACTCAAGGCCCTAAGTTCAAGACCTAGTATGAGCACAGGAGAAAAACAAAAACAAACAAATCTGAGGTGGAATCTAGCTCT
Source organism: Dipodomys ordii (assembly GCF_000151885.1). NCBI lineage: Eukaryota > Metazoa > Chordata > Mammalia > Rodentia > Heteromyidae > Dipodomys > Dipodomys ordii. The sequence goes on along the minus strand of NW_012267220.1, from coordinate 33,089,010 downwards.
ATCAATGGTTCATAACTGCCATCCAAACTACAGGGGAGACTGAGACTAAAAGGACCATAGTTTCCTGCCAACCTAGGCAGGAAAATCCACACCACCATCACCTCAACTGAAGATGCTGGATGTGGTGGCATGTGCCTGTTCTAGCTACTACCAGAAGCCTAAAATACATAGACCATGATCCAAACACAGCCTGGGCAGGAAACAAGACCCTATCTCAAAAATAACCACTGTAACCAGTGCATAAAAGAGCTGGAATCATGTCTCAGAGCACCTACCTAGTAAATACTAAGCCCTGAGCTTAACAATAACAAAAAGTAGAGGCCATAGGACATGCAAATTGAAGATGTGTTTGGAATGGGGAATATAGGAGAGTCCATCAGGGAATTCCTTCTGGAAACTTTAATCGCTGGAAGCAATCAAACTGACTTTAGATAGCATGTGTGTGTGTGAGTGGGTGGGTGGGTGCGTGCAAGCATGAGTGCGGGTGTGCAGCGTGTGCAAACCCATTCCTATCCCAGGCACACAGGATGGAGAAATCCTGGCAGAGAGCTGGAGGCCAAGTTAGCATACTCCTTGGAGAAAAAACAGAGGAGTCCAATGTATGAAATAGAAGAATAGGAGATCAGGAACTGGAACCTTACTGAGTCTAATGTGTGTCACCATAAAGGCTGGGAATGGCCAGGGGGCTCCAAGAATTGAGTGGCCCTGAGATGGCATTGAGGTTGAGCCCGTCAATGTAGGGTTGTAATGAAGGAACACAGTGAAGGGGAAGCTGTGGCCTGAGTCTGGGCAGCCTTTGCAAAGGCTATAGCAGTGACTGCAAGTTTTTAAAGGGAACAAGCTCAGTGGAATGGCTCACACCTATAATCCCAACTACTTGGGAGGCAGAGGTCCAGAGGATTTTCAGTTTGAGGCCATCCTAGAGTAAAAAGTTCATGAGATCACCACCTCAACAGAAAAAAGCTGAGTACAGTAATACATGCCCAATGAGAAGACTAAGTAGGAAGATCCAGGCCAGCCCTAGGAAAAAGTGATACCCTATCTCAGAAATAACCAGAGCAGCTGGGTGTTGATGGCTCATACAGGTAATCCTAGCTACTCAGGAGCCTGAGAGATGAGGATCATGGTTCGAAGCCAGGCCAGCAGGAAAATCCATGAGACTCTTATCTCCAATAAACTACTGAAAAAAAAAAAAAAAAGCTAGAAGTGGCACTGTGGCTCAAATTGTAGAGTGCTAACCTTGAGCAAAAGCTCAGGACAGTGCCCAAGCCCAGAGTTCAAGCCCCAGGACTAGAATAACAATAGTAATAATAACAACAACAATCAGGGCAGACTGGGCCCCTGTGCCTCACAACTATAACCCTAGCTACTCAGGAGGCTGAGATCTGAGGATCACCGTTCAAAGCCAGCCCCAGCAGGAAAGTCCATGAGACTCTTACCTCGAATTCACCACCAGAAAACCAGAAGTGGTGCTGTGGCTCAAGTGGTAGAGCACTTGCCTTAACCTGAAGAGCACAGGGACAGCGTCCAAGCCCAGAGTTCAAGCCCCATGACTCACACATGTGCGCACATGCACACACACACACACACCTAGGAGTGGAGCCATGGCTCAAGTGGAAAAGCACTATCCTTGAACGAAAAAGCTCAAGAACAGTGTCCAGGCCCTAAGTTTAAGCCTCAGCCCCAGCACAACAAAATAAAATAATCAGAGCAGAAAGGGCTAGAGGTATTGCCTAACAAGCCTAAACTACTGAATTCAAACCCCTAATCCTACAAAAATTAATTAGTTAATTAACAGCATGAGACAGCATAGCTGGAGTGTGGGTGATGTAGAGGGTTCAACAGACAATGGTAAGGTTATTCCAGAACTCTCGTCCTGCCCCATCCTCTTCTGAGGTGCCCAGGGCCTCACACTGCTGCCCCACTCAGGATGACTAGCTCTCAACTGTGGGAGGAAATCACATCTACACATGTGGGAAACCCTGTGGGCTCCAGCTGTGTCTGCAGGTGGAATGGGGGAAGCTCACAGAGGAAGGAACTGAAGGGAAGGGACACCCCCCAATGAAATGGAGCTTCGCTTTTTATAAGACACAAGTGAAAGAGAATGGAGCCCCAAGGAGTAGCTGAGCAGAAGAACAGGATCTGGAGTCTTCATTTTGGAAGCAGTTCTACAGTAAATGGTCATTTTTCTTCTTGAAGGTGAAGTGTCTGCAGTCTCTGCTCCAAGAACTTGAACCCTACGTCCCATTCCTCATAGACTTTGGCTTTGGTTGAATGGAGAGGCCGGAATCTTTTCTGCAGGAGACCAGACCAACTTTCACTCTTGGCTGTGCTGCCTTGGCCCTGGCTCTGGTCTTGGGGGCGGGGGGGGGGGGGGGGGAGGAAAGGAGAGGGCTGAGGGACTGATGGAGTAGGGGGGATCAGGCAAGGGGAATAAACAGCTCTTCCTAAGGGACCCTGGAAGAAAGGACTGGAAGGAGGGGTGCTGTGAAACAGCTAAGCCTCTGCCTCTGGTTTCTCCATCATGTCCTCCAGCCTGGAGTTTGGGCTGTGGTCTTACTCCAGGGGAGAAGGAAAAGGAGGAGAAGCTGGTAGAACTCTGTGCTTCCAAGACCTGCTCAGCCAAAATGCAGGCCACCTGTTTGGCCAACACGAGCCCCTTGCTACTGATCACAGCCACACCTGCCTTTGCCCACACAAGCAGAATTTCTCCACTCATCTAGCTGTCCACATCCAATCCTGATGTCCAACAAAAGAGGACAGGCAGCAGAGTGAACAGATTCAGCCAGCAAATGCTGATGTGTCATGCTTTGGTCTCCTCTCTGCCACAGGAGCTGTAAAATCTGCAAAGAACTAAGCTAAACATTCTGGTCCCACAGGGTTGGGGATAGAGCTCAGTGGAAGAGCATTTGCCTAGCAAGTACAACGCCTTGGGTTTGGTCCTCATGATGGCAAAAGAAAAATAAAATTCTCATCCTTATTTTTTCAAAATGCTCAAAGAAATCTCTTCCTCAATCCCAAAACCTCTCTACCCAATCACCAGGAAGGCCAGAAGGTCAAAAGCAGACTTTTTGTTCATACCTTATCCCTCTTCCCCCTCACTGAGCACCAAGAATAAACCTCCTGCTGGGATGACGGCAGGTAAAAAAAGACTTAATTACAGTTTCTGTTTCTGACCTGCTTCCCACCCCCAGGAGCTATGGTGTTGCCCAGTTGGGCTGTGGTAGGGAGAGGACACTGGCTGGATGACAGCACACCACAGGCCAGGTGCCAACCCAGAGAAAGAGCTGGGGCTGTCTCCACAATCAAGCTCACTCATTCTCACAGCATTCCCTGAGCCACAACCAGTAGTGCTTCAAATTCAGTCTTGGAATATTGTGATATCTTTTTTTTTTTCTGTATGTGTGCCAATACTGAGCTTTAAAGTCCAGGCCTTGTGATCTTGTTTGGCTTTTTTGCAGAAGGCTGACATTCTTGAGCTACCCCTCCTTTCTGGCTTTTTGCTTGTTAATTGGAGAAAAGAGTCTATCGCAAATTTGTCTGTGTAGATTGGCTTCCATCTGTGACCCTCAGATCTCAGCCTCCTGAATAGCTAGGTATGAGCACCATGCCTAGCTTGGGATACCTTCTTATCCTCCATTCCCACGAGTACCCCACCACATTTTCACTGCTCTGTGGCTGCTGGGCAGAACTGCTCTGCACTTACTGCTTCTCCTAGCTAGAGCATCTGGGGCCTCGCCTCATGTGCCTGCCCTTCATGATAGATAAGCCTAGACACACCCCTGGTCTCGCCCCTGGGTCGCCCACCGCTCTGACTCACCCAACCTTCTCTCCAGCTTCCAGGGGCAAATGTAAAACTCAAAAAGTTCTAGGTGCTGGTGGCCCATGCCCGTCAGTCTAACTACTCAGGAGGCTGCCAAAAATCAAAGCTGTGGCGCAAGTGATAGAGCATCAGTCTTGGAGCAAAAAGAGCTAAGGGACAGTATTCAGGCCCTGAGCTCAAGTCCTAGTACTGTACCAACAAAAGAACAATAGTTGCCGAGCATTCAGTAGATTTGTCTCTGGGCACAGCTAGCCCTTGGCTATCCTCTTAAACTTTGCAAAGCAGGTGAGGTAGGCCTTTCTTCCCACAAAACCTCTTAATCTCCCCAGAGGTCCGTTAATCTAGCCATCAGATGTTTCTGGAAGTCAGCACAGAGACAGGAGGCAGCATCTACAGAACCATGTGAAAAGTCTTCCTTGTGTGGGACCTCACCCACCAGAATTCCGTTAGCTGCCTTTGTTGGCCAAGAATCTGGGTTTCCGAATCCCTCCAGGAGGTGGGAGGGGTGATTAAAATGGAGAAGAGAATAAAAGCTTTCACACAAGGTCTAGGATGCCAAGAACAGCTTCAGAGGCCTACAAGTGCTTACAGGACCATCAAAGAGAAGCTGGCGCCAATACCGCTGCTTGTTGACTCATTGAAATACTCTATCTTGGAGTTACTGCCTTTGAAAACAGGTCCTCCATCTGCATCTTCTCTACACCAGGGGCACAACTGCTCCATTCATCTCTTCAGGGGAATCTGTCACTAAATCCATAAGCTGCCTCTGCCAGCAGGCCAGGCAGGAGGAGAGCATGCCTGGCCTTGCCCACTGGGATGTTTTAAGAACAGGGCTCCTGTGTTAGCAAAGTCTCAGGCACCTCCTCCCCCTCACACTCTCCCCTCCCCTCTCTTCCCCTTAGCCCCACCCTCTGGCTCCCCTCCCCCAAATGAATTAAATTAGGAGAGAGGGATGAAACAGGATTTCCTGTTGCTCCTTTGCAACATTACTTCCATGTGCATTCAATCATTTTTATTTTGGTGGAGCTTGAACTCAGGACCTGGCCACTGTCCTTTAGTTTTTTGCTCAAAGATGATACTATTACTAGAGTAATAGTATCATACACCTCCTGGCTTTTGGTTGGTTAAGTGGAGATAAAAGTCTCACCAACTTTATAAACTTCCTGGGCTGGCTTTGAACTGGGAATCCTTACATCTCAGCTTCCTGAGTAGCTAGGAATACAGGAGTGAGCCACTGGCACCTGACTTGTGCATTCAGTCTTGGGAGAGAAAATTGACCAAAGTCACAGTGGCAGGAATAAGGGCACACATGAAGATTCTGACTTTGGGATCACCTGTGTCTACATTGGGATTACCAGCAGCACCTAGTTCACCCACCTCTGAGGACTGTGGGACTGAAGTCAAGCACAAATGTAAGGCTAAGTGCTAAGTGTAAGTCAACTATGCAAATATTAATGGCTATGAGCTCTGGGGCACAGGCGATTCACTTTAACCTGTGTCCTCACACCTAGATCAGTCCCTGGAACTTAAGTAGTCTTCTAACTGATGCTAGAGCTAAATGACACAGTACCTACAGCACATCCCATGAGAAGCAGAGGAGAGATCTTCCCATGGTATGGACAGTCAAGGACAGGGGCTGGGAACGATGATGGAGAAGCAAGGCAAGACTGAGCACACAGGGATGTCTAGCCTGCTCAGTTCAACCAGGAAAATCAATCACAGGTTTATGCTGGGTGAGCCTTAGGACTCTCTCACAAGTGGTAAGAATTGAACTGGTACCCAAAGCTTGGCACATTTTATCCAGAGTAGGGCAAATCAAGCCTTGATAGGAGACAGAGGGAAGAGGAGTCAATGCTTTCCTGCTGCCAGCCCCAAAATAAAACCACATAGCTCATGGCACATGTGCATGAGCACATGGGACCCTGACATCTGGACTTGGCTGATCTAAGAGTAAGAAGCAGAGATCAGGCAGGCTGCAGATGGAACTGAGTTGGCTATAAGACAGAGACCCAGAGAAGTAAATCTGCCTGGTACCAGAGCATCTCTGCTGTCTTGACCCGCATTACTGCCACCTGCTCTGCCAGCCTACTCTGACCTTTGCTGACCAGAGCTTTGAATTCCCAAGGCACTTATCTTACCTATTTCCTGCGTTTCTATTCCTACTAACATCTGCTACTGAACTAAGTAAGGGCCAGAGAATTAGCATACTGTGTCTCTTTCAGCAGCTACCATGGTGGTTGACAGATACACATTGACCAAATAAAGACAGGAACAAGGGGACAGAGGAGTATCAGAAAAGCCCTGCTGATGCTAGGTCTTGGAAGCCATTTGCCTTGTGTTCTGCACATTCCAAGTCAACCCCAGAACCCAACATGGTCTGGGGGTGGGGGTAAGGGGGCCCCAAGGCATCAGGCCATCCTTGAAGCTACTACTGTGCCTGAGCCAATCAGCCCTCTCCACCCAGGCAGGAAAAGATCCTGCCACAACCATCTGCAGAACCACAAGTGAGCCTCACTCTCTCCTGCGATTTGTGTGTCAAAAACTCGCCAAGGCTATAAGTCAGGTGGTAGGAAGCTGTTTCCTGGATTCCTGCTCAAGCAGACACAGACAGAATGTCCTGCCATGGGCTCACAAATCTGGAAAACCAAGTCTGGTTGAAGATGAGATTTTTTTTTCACAGACATTAACATAGGGGGCAGGAAGCAGGGAACAGGGAGCAGACTCTCTGGGCTGGCTTCTGAAGGACAGAGGAGCAGCCACCGCTTCCCAGATAGGGGCTCAACAGTGGGGACTTGAAGGCCAGGTGCTTAGTGAGCCTGGTATTCACCATGTGGGGAGAGAGGAATGGATTTTTCCAGTCCAATTTGGCTGAGCTCAACCGGCCACTACCTTTTTTTTTGTGCCTGTCCTGGGGCTTGAATTCAGGGCCTGGGCGCTATCCCTGAGGGTTTTTTTTGTTGTTTGCTTTCTATTTTTTTGTTTTGTTTTGTTTTTCTCAAGAGTAGCACTCTACCACTTGAGCCACAGTTTCATTTATGGTTTTTTTCTGTGAATAATTAGTGTCTTATATAGACTTTCTCACCTGGGCTGGCTTTGAACTGTGATCTTCAGATCTCAGCTTTCGGAGTAGCTGGGATTACAGATGTGAGTCACCAGCACCCATTGCCTCGATTGTTTTTATAGTGAGGAAAACAGAAAGGTGAGGTGAGGGGTATCCCAGAAATGGCAGGATGTAGGTGGAGGCTACTGGTGCTAAGCTTGGTAGTGCCACAATTGCCTAGGTTTACCTTTCCCCACAGCTGCACCAGGAGTGATGGTGCAGCACCTCTCCTGAGGTGCTGTGGGGTGTAGGCAGGAGAAGAGCAGGGCCTTGGTTGGGGCAGTTGAGGGACAGAAGCTGTTGAATTGATTCCCCGCCCCCCAGCTTTCATTTTTAGGAAGAATGAGAGATGCCCTGTGTGGGTGAGCCAGCCCTCCCTTCCTCCCTGGCGCTGAGCCTCTCTCTTCCGGAACTGCCACCCCCTCAGCCCCAGGCTGCCATGGCCTCTGGCTCCTGTTTTCATTCCAGGCTGTGTATCCGGTCGTGGGAAGCAGGTAGGAAGCCATGATTCTGGGGGTTAACTGAAGAAATATATTTAGTCCTCACAGAAAGCCAAATATTAGGTTAGGAGCCAGAAATGGAGAGGGAAAAAAACCAAAGCAAACAGCGGAGGAAAGAAATTCCGACCAAACAAGGTCCCTATTCATTCCTTCAGTCCCAGGTGCTGGGCCTTCAGGGGAAAGCCAGGCTGAATGTAGGACTTTGATGAGACCCCCAGACTCAGATCCTGTGCCACCTATGAGACCAAGGAACTCTCTGCACTCTTTCCTAAGGGCTGCCAGCAAGGGCCCTGGACAGGTGCCTAAGATGGTCCTACTTGCTCTGAAGGAGCCAGATGGGAATGAGGAGGAAGAACAGCCTATTATGTTCCTGATTTGACCTTGAATAAATGGCTGGACTTCCTGGGGCCTACTGGTGGAATGTAGGGTTTGGATTATGATTTCACAGGTCATAACATCCTATTCATTTCTGCCTAAAACAAGCAATAGCATGAGCAAGACTAGCACAGCAGTGCCCTAGAATGAATCCCAGGGAGACACTGTGATGTGTTGCAACATGGTGCCCACCTTCAGCTTGCTGTGTGTCTTGGCTGTCCATGGTCAGAGGGGACGCCTCTAGAAACCCCAGACTCCCGTGATATACTTCTAGAACATACTCACACTGCTACTGAGTCATCACTGCCTGATCTGAAGGGGGTGGGGGAGGGAACCACAGAACTCAGCCTGGCCAATGGGCAAGCTGAGATCTTTGATGATTGGGGAAGGATTAAGGGGTAGGTGGAGAGAGGGACAGGACATCATAGACTTCCTAGACACTTCTGTTCTAGCAGTTAGGGGATATTTACAAAGAGGAGTCTAGATCTCAGGTAAAAAAAAGTTGTTTATCATAACTTTTTTTATCAGCAGCAGCAGAGGTTAGTAAGAGGGATTAGGGATTGCATTCTGAACAACTTGAACAAAAAGATTGGCTTTCCTTTCTTTTGTGTCTCTCTTCTCTGGGTCTCTATTTCTCATGAACTTGACTTCCTCCACTGCTTCCTCCTAGTTTTCTCAAGAGGGTACAAGGTCTGGGTAGAAACTTGTAAGTGAGAAACATCAACCTGAGGACTGCTGCGTTCTGCACACCAGTTTTCATGTCCACTCCAGAGACCACTAGCCTAAAGGTGGCCCTGCCTGCTAGTTATTCCCCGTCCACTCCTGCCTCCCTGGTGCCACACCAGAGACTCACCTGATTCTGTCAGGTTCTAATAAGTCCAGAGCCTTGGGAAAGGACATGCACAGCCAATCCCTGGCAATATTATCATATAAAATAAACTCTCAGAAACCTGCTTCCCCCCTCCATCCCTTTTAAGCTCTGTGAATTGGAGTGTCTTCCACCAGTGTTCCAGATATTAAAAATCATTTCTATACATCCAGTCTTATCATTAATCTCTCTCTCTGTGTCATACTGAATGATAATTACAACAATGGGAAGGAAACCAAAAGGCAGCCATGAAATACAAAAAGCCAAACCTAAAATGAGAGGAGGTACCATGGTAATGACTACACAACAAACAATAGACCTAGATTAGAGCAGAGCTGAAGGTTCCAGGTAAGGTTTCCATTAAAAGATAAAATTGATAGACTATATAATTTTAGGATGTGTTGAGAGAACCTTTACATAACTTGGGCTCATTAGAAATCAAATAACAGAAAAGTTGGCAACTTAAACAGGAAGGCAATTGTGACCTCCAGGTAAATGTAAAGCTGTGCAGAAAAGAAAAATAATCATAGCATATACTACATTGATCACCTATGGTAGTGTTATAGTAGTCAAAATAACATATGTATATTTGATATGAATCTAATATGGTGCTGGAAAGAGTGAGTGACAAACCCGTGTCTGTGTGTGGTGAAGGAAGGAATGGAAAGAGCTAAAGCTTTATTGTCCAAAGTCTAAATAACAGATGCAGCAGAGAACTGCAGAAGCAGAAATATAAGTATATAATTTAGAAGTAGAGTGGAATGATATAAGAACAAAAGAGTTGAAAAATGTTGCCTCTGAAGTAAAAGAAATTAAGAAATGGAGAGTATGGTACTGATGCTTTTTGCTGTTGCTATTGCTTGTTCTTTCTGAGTCAGGGTCTTATTGTACAGCCCAGGCAGTAGCTCGCTCCTGCCTCAGCCTCCTAAGTTCTGGGAGTCACATGCCTGATGGTATTGATGGTTTTTATAATAAATCTTACAGAAAACTCTAACTCATTAACTCTTTAATAAAGTGAATATGTAATTTCAAATGAAGATAAAATTTGTAAAATAAAATCAGAAGCTAATGAAACGCCTCTCTGCCAAGAAACACAGAAATGATCAATGGGAAAGTACTGGTCTGGAAAAAAAATTTATTATCTATGAGTCTAAGCAATATAATAGGAAAGAGACAATATGAAGGATTAAACCCAGGAACCAGTGGTTCATTCTGTAATCCTAGCTAGGCTGATCTGAGAATTGCAGTTCAAAGCAAGCCCAAAGAGATAAATCTGGAGACCTACCTCCAATTAACTAGCAAAAAGCTGAAAGTGCAGATGTGACTCAAATGGCCAGCCTTGAGCAAAAAAAGCCAGGCAAGAGCAAAAGGTCCTGCATTTAAATCCCAATACCAGCACACAAAAAAATTAAATAATATACATATACAAAAGATTTTTTTGTCACTTGTGGGTCTTGAACTCTGGGCTTGGGCGCTATTCCTCAGCTCTTTAGCTCAAGGCGAGTGCTCTACCGCTTGAACCACAGCACCACTTCCGGTTTTCTACTGGTTAACTGGAGATCAGAGTCTCATGGACTTTCCTGCCCGGACTGGCTTTGAACTGTGATCCTCAGATCTCAGTCTCCTGAGTAGCTAGGATTACAGGTGTGAGCCACCGGCACCTGGCTCATACAAAAGATTTTTAAACACAGGATTATCCATTTGAACAGACTTATTTTAACACAAATTTCTAGACATAAATCACCAAGACTGACACAAAAATAAGTAGTCTAACTAAATAAATAGCTATGAAGATTTCTGAGTAGACAATCAAATTTCTCTTACCCTGAAAGATATGTGGTGTTCCAAATGGTTTCAGAAACTTGTTTTCTTGAATTTCTGAAGTACAAATAAACATGCTCTTAAATGTTTTCAGTTCCTGTGTCAGTTATCCTTCTGGTAAGATCTTCTGTAGGACACAGGAAGCTCAGCTACAGTTTACAGTTTCCAGCTTCCCTTGTTTTAGCTGCACCTGTATGTTAAACTCTCCCCAGTCTGCCTAACTGGTAATGCTGGGGATCAAACCCACGGCCTCACAGGGGAGCAAGTACTCTATCTCTAAGCTACATTCCCAGCTTCCATGTGACTACATTCTTGCATTTGATTGTGAGCATCCATATCTGCTATATCTGTCTTCAAGTGCTATTGTAAACAAAGTACTATAGGCTGGGAGAGGGGGAAGGCTTTACTGTCATGGTTCTGGAGACCAGCAATTCACAATCATGGTGTCAAAAGGGAAATCTGTTCATGTTCCTCTCACATCATTACCTGGCTGTCATTGCCACTGGCATTCCTTGGCCAATCTCTGTGTTCAAATTCAAATGGGTTCTCCCTAAAAAGAGCCTGAATCCAATCTCCCTTTTTATAAAGACACCAGTTACCTTGGATCAAAAGCCATCCTCATTTAGTGGCACTTCATCTAGCCAATTACATCTACAACAACCCTATTTTCAAAAAAGGTCAACTACTGAGGTGCTGGGAATTAGGTCTTGCATATACCCTCCACTTTCTGTGGAGTAGGAGACTCTGAGTTCAAGCTTCAGCACTGGCACTCACCAAAAAAAGCAAAATTCTAACAGATTAAAAGGACAGCTACTTCACACAACTGATAAAGAAAACGCACCTGCTAAAATTCAACAGCTCAGTATGTAAACACGAAGTATATGGTTAAGGTGTAGGAATTATTGTTTATGCTGGATCATGGTACTAGAATTATTCTCCCCACACACACACACCCCCACCCCCTTGCACCGCTGGTACTGGGGCTTAAACTCAGGGCCTAATCACTATCCCTGCCACTTGGGCCACAGCTCCACTTACCACTTTTTTGTGGCTAATAGGAGATAAGAGTCTCAGAGACTTTCCTGCGCAAGCTGGCTGGGAACCTCGATGCTCAGATCTCAGCCTCTTGAGTAACTAAGATTACAAGCATGAGCCAGCAACATCCAGCTTTTATTTTGCCTTTTTAAAGAATTCTTAGGCTGGTAATGTGGCTTAGTGGTAGAGTGACTGCCTAGCATGCATGAAGCCCTGAATTCAAATCCTCAGTACCACCTAAACACAAAAAGCCAGAAGTGGCACTGTGGCACAAGTGGTAGAGTGCTAGCCTTGAGCAAAATGCTCAGGGACAGTGCCCAAGCCCTGAGTTCAAGCCCCAGGACTGGCAAAAAAGAAAAGAAGAAAAAAACAAAGAATGTTTAGGTACTGGTAATCCCAGCTATTTAAGAGGCTCTACTCAAGGTTCTAAGCTAGCCTGGCCAGAAAAGCTCATGAGACTCTTTTCTCTAATAAAACACCAGAAAAAAAAAAAACAGAAGTAGAGCTTAGCAAAAAAGCTCAGGGACAGCGCCCAGGCCCTGACCATAAAAACAAACAACAACAAAAAGAATTCTTATCTTCCAACGTTGAGTAATAAAATATTGGCATAACATGACATAATGTCTGGGCCTGGCTTTAAATAGCACAGAGGGTGAGAAATGAACAGAGGCAGAGATTAAAAAACAAGGATTGGCCTCAAGCCAACAGTGACTGTGACTGTGAAATGGGCAGACTAGTGTTTTTATCCTCATCTGCCTACTTTTGAATGTGTTTAAATTTTTCCAGAATGCAAGGTAAGTAAATACAAATTCCTTCCTGGCTTTAAAAGAAGTAGGAACAAACCAGGTGCCAGTGGCTCACACCTGTAATCCTAGCTGTTCAGGAAGCTGAGACCCAGAGGATTAAAGCTGGACGCCAGCCTGGTCAAAAAAAAAAAAAAAAAGTAGGAACAAACAGTGATCTTTACTGAGAAAATCCCACTATGAAACTTAAAGGGAAAATCACTTTATTTTATTGTGCCAATACCAGGACTTGAACTCAGGGCTTCACATTCTTACTCAGCTGGCACTCTACCACTTGATTCAGGCCTCTAGTTTGGCATTTAACTGGAGATGGAATTTTGTAGGCTTTCTGCATAGGGCTATCTTTGAACCATGATCCTCCTAGTCTCAGCCTCCTGAATAGCTAGGATTACAGGTCTGAGTCACACCTTGCTTAAAATCACTTCACTATTAACACTTAAAAGCACTGTCACACCGGCACTGCTGGCTCACACCTACAATCCTAGCTATTCAGGAGGCTGAGACTTAAGGATTGCAGTTAGAAGCCAGCCCAGGCAGGAAAGTGAAATTTTTATCTCCAGTTAACCCCCAGAAAACCAGAAATGGTGCTGTGGCTCAAAGTGGTAGAGTGCTAGCCTTGAACAAAAAAGCTCAAGGACAGTGCCCAGGCCCTGAGTTCAAGCCCCATGACCTACGAGAAGATAAAAAGCAGTGTCAAGCGCGAGAGCTGGACAAAGAGGCAGGTTATCATGGCTTCCAAAAGTCCTCACTAATATGACATAAATAATATGAAAGCACAAAGAAAATATCTCTTCAAAAACTCAAACCAATACAATATTAAATCTAATAGGCAAGCTCAGCAAGGAAACCTACCAGAGAAACACTGTAGTCACAGTGACACCAAAAATAACACACTTTCCAGGAACAATTCTAATAAAAGATGGACAGCTGAAAAAAGTAACAAAATATTACAATGAAAGTAAAAGGAGACTTGTCGAGGGCAGTTGTTTGTTTTCTGATGCTAGAGACCTATGCTGCCACAAAGCTATAGCCCCATTAATTTCCAAGGAGATCTGAATGCATATACCATGTTATGAACAGGCAGAGACATCTTTTGTAATCACATCAAGGTTAGTATATTAATTCAATATAATCTCAACCAAAATTCCCAACTGGATTATTCTTGCAACTCATCCTAAAATTCACATGCAAGATCAAAGGTCAGGCTGTGGGGGTGGGGCTCAGTGCTGAGGGGAAAGGAGAGGAGAGGAGGAGTGGAGGACAAGGGAGGGAAGAGGAGGGAAAGGGAGAAGAAGAGAAGAGAGGGATTGAATAGAGTCAGATATAGTGTCAAACATACAAGTCACAAAATAAAAAATGCAGGACAAAATTAAAGTAAAAGAGGAGAGGAGAGGTGAGAAAAAGAAAAGGAAAGGTGCCGGGTGTTGGTGGCTCATGCCTGTAATCCTAGCTACTCAGGAGGCTGAGATCTGAGGATCGCAGTTCAAAGCCAGCCCGGGCAGGAAAGTCCATGAGACTCTTATTTCCAATAAATCACTAGGAAACCGTAAGTGGTGCTGTGGCTCAAGCAGTAGAGCACTCGCCTTGAGCTGAAGAGCTGAGGGACAACGCCCGGGCCCAGAGTTTAAGCCCCATGACCAAAAAGAAAAAAGGAAGAAAGAAAGAAAAGGGAAGGAAAGGAGAGGGGAGAGGGGAAGAGAGAAGGTATTTATAAATCATAAATCTAGTACTTAGGATATATAATAAACTTAACAACAGAAAGGAAAGCAATATAATTCAAAAGACTTGGTTAGACATTTCTCCAAAGAAGATGTATGAGTGACCAATTCACACATGAAAAGATGCTCGGCATCATTATTTATTAAGCATATGTAAACAAAATACACAATGACAATCATTGTTTATTAAACAAATGTAAATATAAACACAATAATAATTATTAAGCAAATGCAAATAGAAAGCAGTAACGATAATCATTATTTATTAAGCAAATGTAAGTTGAAAGCACAATGACAATAATCTATTTTTAAACCATCCATATACAGAAAACACCAAGTGTTGGTAAAATTGGAGCGGTCACACATTGATGATGGGAATATAAATTGGTGCAGCTGCTGTGGAAAACTGCTTGGTGGTTTGTTCAAAAAGTTAAACATCAAATGTCTGAAAGCTTAAATATAATGTAACCTTGGAATTCTACTACAAATGCACCTAGTAGAATGGAAAACAGTTGTTCAAACAAAATGTGTACCCAAATGTTCACAGCCGTATTATTTATAATAACCAGAAAAGTATAAACAACCCAAACGTCCATCAACTAATGAATAGACAAAATAAATGTGACTTTTTCATACAATGGAGTATTAGTCATAGAAAAAGAATAGAACACTGACTCATGCTGCAAAAGGGATGGACCTTGAAAATCTTACACAGAATGAACTAAGTCAATCACATACTGATTCAATTTATATAAAATGGCCAGAATAGGAAAACCTGTAGAAATGAAAAGCACACCAGGGGTTGCAAAGGCCAGGGGGATGGGAAACGAATAACTGCCTAATGGGCATGAAGGTTGTCTCTGAGTTAATGGAAATGATCTGGATGAGAATGCTCTGGAGTGTACAACATCATGAATGTACTACTGAATGGAAGCCAGGTATAGTTATACATCCCTATCATCCCAGCACTCAGAAGACTGAATCAAAAGGATCACAAGTGCAAGGCCAACCAGATGTACATAGAAATATCCTGTCTCAAAACACCAAAAATTGGTTTAAAATAATATATGAATTATAATTTGATTTTTTAAAGAAAATGATTCTATATCCCATGACAATATTCTTTGAAAATGAGATTGAAGTAGAGGTATTCTCAAATGTAGGAGAAGTAACAGAATTTGTCATCTGGGACATCTTATAAAATAAAAGCTAACTAAAGTGTTCCAAAGTAGGTTCAGTGGCACCACCTGTAATCTCAGCTTTTCAAGAGGCAAAAATCAGAGAATTATAATTTCAGGCAAAAAGTTAACAAAATCAAGCCAAGCCTGGTAATGTTTGCCTGTCATTCCAATACTGGGAGCATGGATAGGAGCAACATAGCTAAAGGCCAACTCTGGCAAAAATTGAAGACCCTATCTGAAACATAACTAAAGGCCAAAGAAGCTTAGTGTATGGCTCAAGAGGTTTAGTGCCTGCCTGGAAATCTTGTGGACCTGAATTCAAACCCCAGTACCACCAAAAAGTCTAGAAAGAGAAAAATAGTAAGCAAAGGAAATTAAGAACAAGAAGAAGAGAGTAAAAGAGACGAAAAGAATTTTTAAAAGTTAGTTATATAATAGACTGTTTTCTCCTTTATAGGGTTCTTTAAAATATTTTAAATATACATAATCAAATTAAAAGAAAAGCATATGATGTGTTCCCGGTGTTTAGAGGATATGTGATAGAAAATGATGAAAAGATGCACACAGTGGGGTGAAGAGGCCTATACAAGGAGGAAGAACAATCAAAGAATGTCCTTCTTACTGGCTCTGTCTTTATTTCATCTAGGCTCCAATCTAGGGAATGGCGTCACCTCCATTAGGATACTTCAGTTAATTTTCATTGGAAAGGAGGAGATAATGATGTAGATACTAATTTTTTTAAGTATGAATGTTCATAGATTGCTTAGTAAATTTCTTTGAGCTGCATTTAATTTTTCAATAAAGAAACAGGCAATATTGGCATTTAGAAAAGATATGTTTTTCTCTTCAGGTTGCAGGAGAGTGAACTCAGGCCTCTTGCACTGGCTTACATACTACTCTTACCACTTGAACCACCCCCTAGTTCTGATTTTGGCTGATTAGTTTGAAGATGGACTCAGGCAAACGTTTTTGGCCTGGACTGGCTTCACAATGTCAACCTCTACCTTTCTACCCACTGAGTACACCTAATACTATAGACTTGAGCCACTGTTTGGGAGCTGAAGAAGATAGTTTTCAATTTGACAGACATAATGGCAGTCATTTCAGATATTGATACGGTGAATTTAAACAGAGAAAGTGAATATAAATGAAAATAAGTAAGCATATTTCCACATAAGGTAGATAGATAGATATAGATATCAACAAATGTATATAATAACTTTGTTTCTAATAATTTCCCACTTAAAATAAATCAAAGATCACAAACTGTAACACAAATTATAGAACTTCCTTAAAGTGGATTTTTACTCCATAATAACAGAACTATGGCTATTTTAAGCATTATTGACACTCAAAATCACTATTCTAAGAAAAAGAGATAAGAGAAAGGAAAATGAAATGTAGAAACACTTTTATGAATTATGAACAATTCAACAGGGGAAAGCAGAATTAGAACAGTGCCCAAGGACTCTCAGAAATAGGGCTAGACACAGTAGCTCATACCTGTAATCCTCCTTGCTCAGGCAGTGAACATTAGAGAAATATGCTTCAAGGCAAATCCAGGAAAAAGGTTATGGACAAAACAGCTACCTCAAAAATCAGTTGTATGCAGGGCGCTGGTGGCTCACACTTGTAATCCTAGCTATTCAAGAGGCTGAGATCTGAGGATTGCAGTTCAAGACTCTTATCTCCAATTAACTACCAGAAAACGAAGTAGAGCTGTGGCTCAAAGTAGTAGCTCAGGAACAGCACCCAGCCCTTACTTCAAGCCCCAAGACTAAAACCAACAACAACAAAAGAAGTTGTGTGTAGTGATGGACACCTATCACCCCAGTTACATGGGAATAAGTAGGCAGGAAGACTGTGGTCCTTATCAGTCCTGGAGAAAATGCAACTTTCTACCTGAAGACATTAAATAAATAAAATTAAATAAATAAACAAAAAATACTCTTGGGGGTGATGGAAATGTGATTATTGTGATTGCAGGAGCACTTTTAAAAAGTGAGCATTGTGAGAAAAGCATCATTTCTAGCAAAGCAGATTGCCTCCTTTCAGTTAATCTTGTGAGATTGTTTTTCTGAAAAGTGCCTGTTTTGGCCAGGTGGCTTGGTCCTTGTTAATTACATTTTAGTTACATATTTGCTTTTCCTGCGGCACTTTCATTAAGACATCCTTGAATTTTAGTTATACTGTAAGCTGCAGGCCTTTTCAGAGTGTGTCCCGGAGTTCAGCCAATGTGAACGGAGGGGCGGGGCCTGCGGGGTTATGGTGGTCTGCCAGTTCTGTGTGCCTGCTTGCGGGATTTTTGGCTGATGGCCCAACCCCTCCGCAGAAATAAACGTGTTTGCCTTGCCGAGTTCCTTTCAAATAAGTGTCCTTATTCCTATGCAACACCCCAGCATCCTGAGCTATTCCTAACAGGCATTCAAAACTCATTAATGTGTATCAATGTACAGCCTGTGTTTCAAGTGGAGCTACATAAAGTGGTTGAAACTAAATCAAAACTTTATTATTGTCCTGGATTTTCAACTTAACACAGCCTTTCAACTGTACAATACCTTTTTATCAGTGTAATTCTTCTGCAGTGAGGGTGCAGAAGACAGCCTTGGGCTAGGACTGGAAGCATTTCAGAGGACAGGAGTTCATGACAAGACACCCAGGGCCAAAGAGCCTGCATCCTACCACTCCCTAAGACAATCCTCCAGCTTGTCTCTGGATTATTTTTCTTCTTTTTTTTTTTTGTGGGGGGGGGGAGGTGTTGTTGTTATGGCATCCTGCCAACAACAGGCAGTTTCTTCTGTGTAAGGTACTATGACTATGGCTGGTAAGGTACCTGTGGACAGGTGATTTCCGCGGATGCAGCCATTCCCAAGTTCCCAAGAGCAACCGAGAAGTACAGGCAAAGAAGGGAAGACAGACAAGGGGCATGTGGCTCCGCCCCAATCAAGGCCACCGACACATTTCCAGCAGCCACGCCCACAGCACCACGGAGACTATGGGGGGATAGAGAGACCACCCCGACCGACTTCCCATTGTTCACAGAATTCTGGGCTTCAGATCCTAGCAAGAGAGTGAAGGCACGTGCCAGCGCTCGTATACCTAGGATCTTACAGCTGCGGATTGTGAGTATTGTACAGAGTTAGAAGGCACTTTTCCATCCAGAAAGCCGACGCCTACCACCGCAGACACCACACCGAGGCTCAGGAAGAGCAAGTCCCGGGTCCCCGCGGGGGCCAGGGCGATGGGGCCCAAAGGGCAAGGCAAGCGCCACTCCAGTGCCACCAGGAGCATGCGTGAGCCCAGTGCCCGCAGAGCCGAAGGCCAGGCCACCAGGCCACCCCCCGCTGGGCCCGCCTCCACGGCGGAGGAGGGGACCCTGCGCGCGGCCTCCTCCATGGGTTCCACCCACAGGGAGCATTTTTCCATCGGCTCCCTAGTGGAGGGCAGGGCCACCAGACCACCATCTTCTGGTAGGCCCTCCACGACTCAGGAGGAGGCCCCACTGCGCAGGCCCTCCTCAGTGACCAGCAAGGGCTCCGGGATCATGGAGGGCGGGGACCCCCGACCTCCATCTCGTGGGGTCCCTGGCACTGCCATGGAGGTGCAACAGTCCAGCGCCTCCAGTTCCACCAGCAGTGCAGATCACTCCTTCTCTTCCGAGGTAGTGGAGTGGGGAGGCCTCCGAAGATCACCCCCCAGAGCTGCGTCCACTACCGAGGTCGAGGAGTTAAGCCTGGGCTGGGTCCCCTACAACACCATCAAGAGAGACCCTTCCCGCGCCATCCACCCGCGGAGGGCCCAGGGCTGGGTGACCAGGCCATGCTTCGTCGGGCCTTGGCCCATCATTGAGGAGAGGTCAGAACTGCACACAATGTTCCCCGTTATCACCCACCCTGTGCAAGTCTCTGAGAGGCCCCCAAAAGGGGAGCCCCTCAGCCGATCACCTGCTAGGGGTATCCCCAAAGAGGAGGAAGTCACCCAGGGCCAGGACCGGACCATCTCCATGACCCCCGCAATTCAACGTCTCCTCAAGGAGTATCAGGGAGGAGATCGCCCTACCCCTAAACTCCTGCCCGCCAGGGCCAATCGGCCAGCCCAGGACAGGACAAAACGTACGGTCACCAATAGTGTGGTCACCACGCTCAGTCCCCTAAAGCTGGGGGGCCAGGGAGGAGGTCATGTTCCCCGGGCCAAGTCTAAAGCCCAGGAAGTTCAACTCCCCAGCCCTACATCTACCCCAGTGCCTTCCTACACCGTCCATCTAGTGGGAAGCCCCCTGGCGGCAGTCCACACTGCTGGAGCCAATTTCAAATGGGCAGATACCAAACTGCACCAGCCCACCATGAAGAACACCACCCCACAACCCACCAAGAGCGCCCAAACCATCCATGGCCGGCGCATTAAACAAAACTCTGCCTTGGCCAAACTGGCAGCTGAGAAGGCAAAACTACGCAGGAAGGACTTGGCCAAGGCGGAGAACACCTGCTCTCTTGCAGTTACTGGGGTCAATTCCTCTGATATCAAGCAAGAAGCAGCGGCACTGCAAGATCTTCCGCAGCCTGCTTTCGCTCACCATCACACCCCTGAACCCTGCCCCAGCTCTGCCGAGTTCAGGTTGAGTGAACTGTTTCCATCTCCAGATGGACACTTGCACGCCAGGGGCCACCCCAGCAGCTGTGCAGGACGATCGCGTACACAGGTGCAGCAAGAAACGTCCCCCAAACCTGAACCCAGTTTCAGAGCAAAGACTGTCCTGGCATTAAGGAAGTCCAGCCAGCAGGAGAGAAAAGTCCAAGTGCACCAGGTCAACAAGGAAATGTTGTTTGTAAAGGGTGTAAACAAACCCATAGCGGGATACACCCATAGTCCAATTCAGGAGAATCAGGAGAATCATGAGAAGAAAAGGGGAGACAGCCAAAGGTGCCATACCCAGCTCCCACCAACAGAAAAGAACGGGAGGCCCGTCAACCCCAGCCACCAATTCCCAGAAACATCCAGGGGCAAGTGAAGCCAGAGGAAACTCCGAGGCAGCCAGTGAGCACAGGCCACACAAGCACCTGAGAGTACAGGCCACACAAGCACGCCTGAAAGCTGAAACGGAAAACATCATTCGGATAGAGTGCAAGGCACACAGCCAAATGATTCGACAAAGGTGTTGCTGGGAAAGCAAAACACTAGAGCAAGGGAAGAGCCTCAAGCATGGGAGAATCAGATTAGAGTGAACATGAGGGCTAAACTGGAGAAACTGACCGAAAAATATGAAAACTCAAAGATAACATGAAGACAATTTCTCAAAGAAAAGAGTGTTTAGAAGACAGATGGGATCAACTGAGTTTATCCACAAGGAGGTGCCCAAGACAAAGGGTACAGACAGCGAAATGAACCACCTATACAAACTAGAGACCAAAGCACAATGACATTCCTAAACAAACTGGAAGAGATACAAGAACCTTGAAAATATATGAGGAAGTTTTTGCTTGTAGATCATTGGATCCACACATTCCTCTGTCATGAATGCACAAATTGTTTTGGATTCATGACAGATCAAAGCTCTACCAATAGCCATTTGTGGGACTCAAAATCCCTGCTGGGCATAGAATGCCAATGTTTCAGCAATGCTCCCTCGTAGAAAAGGGTGATCACCTTTGTTTCCCCAAAATTAAGTCATGGCAAATTTCAAATATGAGTTAATAAATTTTCCCTTTCATTGGTCTAAAACGAATTTATTTTAAATTAGACTAAAAATGAATACTTCACTGTGACTGGAAGGGCCAACTTTACACTTTTTGAAAGGTATGTATTTTTTATGGTTTTTCAAGAAGAATATTCATACTTTTCAAGAATACAATACAAAATTTCTGAAATTAAAAAAAATTGTATGATGGAAATGGCACTGTGGCTCAAGTGGTAAAAAGCACTCTCCTTGAGCTGAAGAGCTCAGGGACTCCGGCCAGACCCAGAGTTCAAGCTCCATGACGAACAACAACAAAAAATTTTTATGAAAAATGACTATGAAAAATAGCATTGAAAATAAAATGTTAATTTAATATATGCTGTCAGGATTTTTTAAATGTGTTTTATATTATAAAAAATTATAAACAATGAACTTTATAAATTTGAAAAGTATCTTATTTTTTCATGTAAAATGAATGTATGTAGAATAGGATGACAGATAGGAATTTCTTTTAATATGCTTAGTTACAGCATTAACGTCTCTACTATGCAAATATTCTGATATGCTTTTGTGGAATTGTAAACCATGCAAAATTTCAAAAGTAATTGTTACTTCTATACATGTAAAATTACTTCAGATAAAATTTAATTACAATCTAATTCTCACTGTAAATTTAAATGCTTTGTGAAATGTTGATGTTGCCTTTAAAAATATATTAGTACAAATAATTTAAAGCCTACTTGTGCTTACAATTTTCAAATAAAAAGATTGCCTTAGTGTGACAGAACATGTAGAAGAGATGGGATGCAGGGGTGAGGAGAGATGGCCTAGAGGAAGACCAAGTAAGTATGAGGGACTGGAGCAAGTTTCACCAAACGAAGCATAATAAGGACTGTTGAGGAGTCAGACTTTTTAGATAATCTGATGTGTGCTAGGGCTTTCACAAGCTAGAGAAAGGCACAGAAGTAAACTTAGAAGTGTGTTGGGATGTAGTGTAGTATTCAATACTATGACAAATATCTGAGAAAACAGCTTAGGTAGTTTCAGCTGGCTCTGAGTTTTAGTCAACTATGGTGGAGTGAGAAAACAGCAAAGTAGGGGAAAAGAAGAGAGAAGAGAAAGGGAAAAGGAGAGGAGCAAAAATGAGAGGAGAGAGGAAAGATGGGAGCAAAAAACATAGAAGAAAGAGAGAGGGAGAAGAGATAAGAAAAAAGGGATCGTAATATTTTTCTTTTGTTTTTTTTTTTTGGTTGATTGTGAGACTTGAACTCAGGTCCTGGGCAGTATCCCTGAGCTCTTTTGCTCAAGGCTAGCCTCTACCACTTTGAGCCCCAGCTCCAGTTTTTGAGAGGTTAATTGAATATAAGGATCTACAGGGATTTTTCTGCCTCGGCTGGCTTTGAACCACACTGCTCAGGTCCCAGTCTCCTGAGTAGCTAGGATTATAGACAATGAGCCATGGGTGCCCAGCTAAGAATATTATTCTTATTGGCTATTCCTGTTTAATTTCATCCAGCCCCAGTCTATGGGGTGGTGTCACCCCCTTTGGGACAGGTCTTCCCAGCTTAGTCACTCCTGATTGGGAATGACTTCATAGACGTGCCCTAATCTTTTCACCACTTCCCAATCCAACCAACTTGACTAGAGTAAACCATCACAATTCACCCCTTTCAACTATGTACCTGAACACATCTTATTTAGCCTTAGGAGCCATTTGACCCCTATTCCCCAACAAAGTCTCACATGCAACTCAAAACAGAATCTATTCAGTTCATTTCAAGGGTCCCCACAGTTAGATGCTTCCAGCATTGCTTGAAAGTTCAAGACTAAAGTTTCTTCTGAAATTCAGAGCAGGCTCCTAGTAATGAGGCCCTGTAGAAACAAAAAGCAAGAATTATGTATTACAACATACAATTGTACATAGTAAAAGTGACCATTTTTTAAATGAAGAATGGTGACATAGAATTAAACTAGCAGGACAAACACTAAATACCTTAGCTTCATAACCACCATCCAGGACATGTGGTGTGTGATGTACGTTCCAAAGGGCCTTGGCTCTCTTCCCTCAGACTTGCCTGCTGTAGCCTATGTAGTCTTTCCCTTCCATTTGTGCCACTCAATGCCTGTGGCTTTCCTTGGCAGATAATCCTTATTCTTAGCATCTCTAGCTTCCCAGAGCCCACTGAAACTTTATCCACCCTCATAGTTTCACATATCACCTACTACAGTGCTGTCTGCAGGTGTTCTGATTCTGCCACACATTGCCTGGTCTCCAGGCTTTCCTTTAAAATCTAAGTGGAGTTGGGTGCTGGTGGCTTATGCCTGTAAGCCAAGCTGAGATGTGGTGATGTTGGTTTGAAGCCAGCCCAGGCAAGAAAGTCCATGAAACTCTTATCTCCAATTAACCACCAGAAGACCAGAGTGGAGCTGTGGATCCAAGTAGTAGAACATTAGCCTTGAAGACGGTGCCCAGACCCTTACTTGAAGCTCTAGGACTGGTACCAAAAAAAGGAGAGCAAAGTAACAAGAAATAATCAAAAAGAAGAAAATAGTCATAATAAATCAATGAAATTGAGTAAGGAACAAACGGCAGACATCAGTAACACTAAATACTAAGGTGTTTTTTTTTAACTTTTTAATAAAGTTGAAACCTCTAGACAGGATAACCAGAAAGGAAGGGGTAAGGAAGGTGGCAAGACACAAATGATCAATAACTAGAGGGAAATGCTCTACTCACAGGGCCAGATACTGGTGGTTTGTGCCTATCATCCTAGCTACTCATGAAGCTGAGATCTGAGAATCATATTCCAAAGTCAGCCCAGGCAGGAAAACCCATGAGACTCTTGTCTCCAATAATTCACCACACACACACACACACACACACACACACACACACACACACACACACACACATGCTCATACAAACATACACAGAGCCAAAAGTAAGAGCTGTAGCTCAAGCAGTGGAATGTTGTCTGTGTGTAAAAACCTCAGGAACAGTATCCAGGCTCCAAGTTCAAGCCCCGGGACTGGCACTGGCACATGTGTACATGCATGTGCATGAGCATACACACACACAATTAAGAACAATTACAAACTGACATGTACTTGTCCTCCCAGCTACCCAGAAGGCTAAGACAGAAGGCTCACTTGAGCCAGGCATTCTAGGCTAGCCTAGGAAATACAGCAAATTTTCTGCCTCCAAAATAATGATGAAGACACTATAACACTCTACACAATTATATTTCATCTTGAATAAAATAAACCAGATTTTTTTTGGGGGGGGTCCGGTCGTGGGGCCTGAACTCTGGGCATGGGCGCTGTCCCTCAGCTCTTCAGCTTAAGGCTAGCGCTCTACCACTTGAGCCACAGTGCCACTTCCGGCTTTTTTCTTTTTGCTTATGTGGTGCTGAGGAATCGAACCCAGGGCCTCATGCATGCAAGGCAAGTGCTCTACCACTGAGCCACCTTCCCAGCCCCTAAACCAGATTCTTATAAGCCATAAAGTTTACCTACAGATAGATGAACCAAATCATTTCACATCTATTTAAGAAAGTGAATTCACAGTTTAAAATACTCTGAAAATACCTGATAGTGTCCTAGGGCGGCAGAACCATTACAGTATCCTTCATAGGCTGACAGAGCTATCCTGCACTCCAACTGCTATTTCAGTTAAATAAATCTTCACGTTAGAACTCTGAAGTGTATAGAGCCTGTCATTTAAAAGGGTTTATCATTTTTGGCGGGGGTGGGGGGAGATGTTGAGGTACTCAGAGCCTATATTCTCCCTTAGATTTTTTGCTCAAGGCTGGCACTGTATCACTTGAGCCACAGGTCCATTTCCATAAAAGATTAGTTTTAGTAGTGCAAGTGATAGAGCACAAGTTTAGCAAGTAAGCCAAGCAACTGTGAGGCCTTGAGTTCAAAGTCCTGGTACCAGCAAAAGACAGAAAAAATAATTAAAAAAAAATTGGGACAAGGTCTCTTACCATGTAGCCCAAACTTGCCTTGAACAACTGATTTTTCTGCCTCTGCCTCCCAAATGCTAGGATTATAAGAATGTGCCACCAAACCTGTTTCTCTGTCAAATTTTTAAATTTGAAAAATCAGGGAGCGGGGGGAAGCTTGGAAGGGATGGGAAGGGGAAACAAAGGAGGAGGCTACAATGCTTGATAAGAAATGTACTCACTATCTTGCCCATGTAATTGTAACCCCTCTGTACAGTATTTTCACAATAAAAAATAAAAGAAAAGAAAAAAAAAGAAAAATCAGTGAAGAAGAGGATGAATAAATAAAGGGATGCTGTAATTTAGATCAGAAACGTCCCTCAGAAGCCAATACTTGAAAGGCTTGATCTCCAGAATAGGTGGGAGGTGGCAGAAACTTTAAGAGATGGAGCCCGGTTGGAGGTCTTTAGATCATTGGGAGCCTGCCCTGGAATGGACCTGAGGAACCCTGGTCTTGTCTTCCTTCTCTTTGATACATCTTCTCCATGAGATATGTAGTTTTGCTCACCTGTGCTCCTGCTATGATGTGCAGTCTCCCCTCTCCCCAATCCAATAGAATTTACAGTAAGAAAACATTTCATATCTGAAAATGTGTTAAGAGAAAAGGTATAGTGAGGACATAGAGCAGCAAGACTCCTACATACTGCTAGTAGAAGTTCACCTGGTCAACCTTTTTGGAATGGGATTTGAGGCATTGAAGCTGACAGTGAGCCTGGTCTCTAGCAGCAGTGCCCTCCTGAAAGCTTCTGTGCAAGCACAGAAAAGTACATGGTGAAGAAAATCTCTTGCAGCCTTGTCTATATCAGCAAAAGATTTCTTTTTAAGGTACTAACATATTTATACAATAGGATTTTGAATGATTTTGCCTGACACTTTATGCATTTTAAATAATTGAATTTAGAACTCTGTAGGGTTCAGCAAGGTATAAGTGGCTCACATATGCAATCCCTGCTTCTTTGGAGGTAGAGATCAGAAAGATCATATTTCAAGGCCAGCCAGAAAGTTAGCAAGACCCCATCCCAACCAGTAGGCTGGTTGTGGTGTATTATGCCTGTCAAGTATATGAGAAGTATAAATAGGAAGATCAAGGTCCATGCTGATGCAGACAAACATGTGAGACCTTATTCCAAAATTAAAGGCTCAAGTGGTAGAGCACCTGCCTAGCAAACTTAAATTCCTGGCATCAAACCCCTATTTCAAGGAAAGCAGAGAGACTATGTAGGATCAAAATTAAATCTCAATAATGTTGAATACAGAAGTAGCCTATGAAATGATACTAGTTGTATAAACTTGAAAGTATGCAAAAACATTTTATATTGTTGGTAAATATCCACAGTTGGTTTAATAGTATAAAACATGCTTTGGAAAAATACACACAAGGCAGGATCACCACTAGCTGCGAGAAAGGAGAGCAGCTCAGCAGAGTACACAGGGGCTTCAGTTGCATCTGTCATTTCTTTCCTCTCCTGTCTTTCTAACAAAAACCAAGCAAAGCAACATATTGGAGTTTAATGGAGATGAATGGTAGATTACATTGTTCTTTGTATTTTTCTTGGTACTTTAACTATTTCATAATCAAAATAACATTTACACAATAATAACTATCACAGAGGTTAAGAGCCATTAGCCATGAATACCAAAACTAGATTGCCAGGGCTCTAGTCCCATTTCTACCTCTCATTAGCTATAAGATTTTGGCAAATGCATTCTCTTAATTATAGGAAGCCTCAATCTCCTATCTATAAAATAAGGATAAAAGTAGTAGTTTTATTGTTCATCAGCTTCCCATTACTAAAACAAAATACCTTAGACAATTAGCATATAATGAGAAAAGGTTCATTCAGTTCTCACTTGTAGACAGTCTAATCTAAGATGAACTAGCCTTAATGCATTGGAGCCCATGGCAAAAACAAGTCACACTGTGAGCCAGGAAGGAGAGACAGACAATGGACCAGGATCCCACAACCCCAAACAAAGGCTCATTACCCAAAGACCTTCCACTAGTCCCTCCTCCTAAAGGTTCCACAACCTCCCAACAGTAGCACTTGGGACCAAGTCTTTGAGGCATAGGCCTTTAGGTGACATTTAACATCCAAACCATAATAGTTTTCCTTGTGGTATTTCTGTGAAGATCATATAAATTCAGATGGAAGATGTTAGCTGAGCCTGGTGGTACACAAAGCACTTAAGAGGATGAGACAGAAAAATTGCAAGTACAAAGCCAGCCTGGTAAGGCCCACAGTCTCAAAAACATATTTTAAAAAACTAATTTTAATATAATTCCAGAAACAAAGCAAATGCAATGGAAGTAATGGGTTTTTGAAACTCAATTGTTAGAGCTTTCCTCAACAGTGTCTTCACATGTCATCTATCAACTCTGGACTAGGAAAATTGGACAGTCCATGCTGACCTTTAACCTTGCTTAACTGTATTGCTTATTTATTTGTCTGTTTTCCTGACTCCTGCTTTTTTACTTATCTTTGTATTGCATATGTCTGGCAACAGTAGGAATGGGAGAATCTTTCTGGATAACTGAAAGATCAAACATGGGTGAGGAAATGAATATCTCTTCTTTCCCCAGTAAATCCATTCCCCATCCTCTCTCCTTTTCCCAACACCTCTGAACCCCCACAGACTGGCAAAGATCCAATTAATCACAGAAGTCCTGACTGAACAAACATTCTTCTTACACAATAAAAGTTCATCTGTAGAAAAATCAAGCTTAAACAAAGGAAAGCAGCCTGGGGTACTAGAAGCTCATGCTCACACCTGTAATCTACTAGTACCAGCAAGAAAAATACAAAATAAATTAAGGGAAAGCATTTTCTTTCTTTCTTTCTTTCTTTCTTTCTTTCTTTTTGTGTCTTTCTTTTTGTTGTTGTTGTTGGTAGTGGGGCTTGAACTCAGGGTCTAGGTGCTGCTCCTGGATTGTTTTACTCAAGTCTATCACTCTACCACTTTGAGCCACAACTCTAGTTCCAGTTTTCTTGTGGTTTATTGGAGATAAGAATCTCCACAGACTTTCCTGCCTGGGCTGGCTTCAAACCACCATCCTCAGATCTCAGCCTTCTGAATAGCTAGGGTCACAGGTAGGAGCCACCAGTGCCTGGCCAAGGAAAGCATTTTCAATGGTTTCAGATCCTCCTGCTCTCTCCCTTAATCCTGGCTCTATTACTAAAGTGAGAAATACTGATGGATGAGGCAAGAACAGAACTCTCCAAAAAGGAATTACATTTCTCAAAAACACAAATCACATTTTCAACCCGTAAAAGAATGTTTTTAATTTACTACAGAAGCTGTTTTGTTAAACCCTATTGTAATTTTTTTTCTTAAGTCGAGAATTCTTTTGTTAAGTAAATATTCAGGTCTTTCTAGCCAAAAGCATTTGGAATCTTAGCTCTAATTATGCTAATGTTTTGTGGGTTTATATGTTAGATGTCTAGAGCTTAGTTGTTAATGGGTAAATAAGAGAAGGCACTATCCCTTTGCCAAGAGAGGAGAGGAGGAGCTGGGCTCTGCAGGACTGGGTAGAGAGCTTGGAGAAGAGCTGCAGTCTCACCTCTTAGCTGACTTGGGTGGATGCTGCTAGGGAGGAACCAAGGAGACAACTAGGAGTGAGAACAGGACCTGTCAGTAGAGCCAGGCCTGAATAAAGGTGCAGAGATCTAGCCCATTTCATGATTCCCTATGCCAATAGCCAGGGATTCCTGCTGTTCTTGGAAAAGCCATGGAAAACAGCACTGCAGTTGTGGTTATCACCAGAGGACCAACCAGGGCTGGTGGTATAAGTCCATGCCTAGCACTTTGGAGTAAGCTGTGCCACCAGCTCATGTCATTTGACTACATTTCCTGGGATCCTCAACAGCAACATAGGATAAGAGGGCCTATCTCAGCCAGGTGCATGTGGCTCATGCAGGTCATTCTAGCTACTCAGGAGGCTGAGATCAGAAGATCCCAGTTCAAAGCCAGCCTACGCAAGAAAAGAGTCCATAAGACTCTTACCTCCAATTAACCATCTGGTAGAGTACCAGCTTTGAGTAAAAAAGCTAAGGGATAGCCCCAAGTTCAAACCCTAAAACCAGAAAAAAATCTAAAAGAAAAAACAAAACAAAGTCTGTCTCAAAAGGGTTTTATGAAAAAAATAAATTAATGTAAAAGACAAAAGATGCTTTTGCTGAGGCCTGTGAATTAAAAGTTTTCCAACTTTGTACCTGTGGGCCTTTGATCTGAGCTATTCTCCTGGGAAAATAGCTTGAAACCTTGGGTTCCAAGAAAGAGATTCACTGATAAAGGTAAACTGCCCCACAGTCAATGTCTCCTCCTTATCATCTTAAAGGAAACAGTCAAAAACTCAGGAGATCACCTTGTTCCCATTCTGTTCTAGTAATAAAGTGGTGACAATTCTCCAGAACTCCACCCAGGACAAAGGCTGAGATAATGGTCAAGCAGGCCACACCTATGACTTGAAACTGTTTTGAACTATGCTGACCTTTGTCACCCCCTGTCCCCAATTCTTCCTATTTAACCTGAAGCCCATGTGTGCACCTCTGAAGATGGCTGAAAATTTACTGAAGACAGTTACCATGTTTTTTATCTGGTATATGAGGGAGAGTGGTTGGACCTAACATGGGACTCCTAAACTTTGAGACTGGGGTCTAAAAACCTAGTTTCATTAATATTGCAGAAAAGTGCTTAGAGTCAAGTATGGTGATACATACCTGTAATCCTAGAAGTGAGAAGGCTAAGGCAAGAGGGTAAAAAGGTCAAGACTACAGTTGCTGAGCTTGTCTCAGAAAACAAACAACAAAATACTTAGAACTATGTTTAGAACAGAGTAAATACTATGTAAGTTAAATATTTAACTGAGAGCTAAATAAAGATTATGTTAGATTTCCATGTATCAAATTTAGTTGGAACAGGGGCACAAATATTATCTTATAAGAGCTGAGAATGTAGCTAAGTGGTAGAGACTTGCCTAGCATGCCCCAGGCCATCCCCAGCACCACAAATAAACAACAAAGTTGCCATCTTATACCTGCAGGTGGTTGGCTAGTTTACCATGCATATTGTATATGTTACAAGTTTGCCATAGATAATGTAGTGGGCCCTCCACATCTATGCAATACATCTTTTAGTAGAAGAAATGTAGAACATAGAAATTTGTATACTTTAATTGAGAGTTCAAGGGCTGAAGGTATGGTTCAAGTGGTAGAGTGTAGAGCCCTGAGTCCAATTCCCCATACTGCTCAAGACAGGAAGGGGGTAGTGGGGGAGAGCAAGCACGTGCATGCTTGGCATATTCACATATTCACATCAATGGTGTATTTCAATGTTCAGCAAATGAGTTCTCTGTTTCTGGGACCCCAGGAGTATACTAGAATCTACTGAATCTACTGAGTCTACCTTGCAATCTCCAAAATAATCTTAGCTCTTCTAGGCAAAAGCAACCTTGAATCTAAAGTCAGCAGACTAGTTACAAGGAAGAAGTTAACTGGGCAGGTAATAAAGTGGTAACAATTTAGCATTTGCTAAGGAAGTGGATAGCAGGAAGTTACAGACTCAGAGGACACAGACAGGAAGGCAAAGACTCAGGACTGCTTAGGCAGAAAGTGGACAAAGTAGATAAAGTTCTTGAACAATATCAGAGGAGGAAATGTTTCAAGTTAAAAAGAGTATTTCAAGCCAGGCTTGTGTGGCTCACGCCTATAAATCCTAAACGATTCAGGAGGCTGAGATTTGAAGATGGTGGTTCTAAGCCAGCTCCGGGAGGAAAGCGTGAATGGAGGCACAGAAGGTCTCCATGTCCTTAACATAAGAGACCAGTGTGCCCCTTTGGTGTGGATCATGGTATGTGTAAGGTCTGCCCCAGGCCATGCAGACCCTATGCAGATACCTCCCTACCTCTTGACCAAGTTTCCGCCCAATATCTGTGCTACCTAGGTAACTGGCATACCTGGAAGCAGTCACCTCTCCCTCCTGCAAGGTCACATCCTGGGCCGCCTCTGGTCACATCTCCTAGATAACCATAGGCAGGTCCCAGGTCCTGAAGTCACATCCAGATCCAGTGTGGCCACACCTCTTCCTGTCCCTGGCCTAGATAATTCCTGGCCCTGGGATAGGTCTCCCCTTTTCAGCCTTGCTTCTCTACTATGCATGGAGGAATGGAGGGCAGCAGTTTGGTAAATAAACTTCTTTTCCTGCCTGAATAACTCGTGGTGTTCTCTTCATCAGCTACCTAATGAAACCTACCTACTTAATATACCTTACAGTATGGACTCCCATGGTTCACTCCCTGGTGGGACATCTGGGTAAAAGGGCTACTCATTCTCTTTCCAGGAAATGTCTCTAGGTCCACTGCTATCTGGGTCCAGAACTGGCATGGGGCAGGTCCTTGTCTAGGACTCTTGAATGTTATAGTCAGAGAGGCCCTAAACCAACTGCAGAGCTCTGGCAGAGATTTGCTGGGGACCCAGAGATGAATTGGAATATCTCCTTGAAGAATCGTTAGGCTGAACCCTTGGGCAGCAATTCCTGTGGTTGGAATTCTGGAGTCTGTGTCTGTGTCAATGTGTGTGACTTTAATTTGCCATAGCACACCACTCTGGTCTCAACTCACCCCTACAACTGTCTTCAGAGGAGACAGTCAAAGTAGTGGAATCTCCTGGGTTTTTGACACTCCCAGGGCCAGGAGGCTGCTAACAATTAAGACAGTTAAGACAGGATCAACTAGGATGGAGCTCAGTGATAGAAGAAAGGTCTAGTATAAAGTTCTAGAGTTGCTTAAGGCCCTGGATTCAATCGTCAGCTCTGTGGGGGTGGGGGGGTGGGGTAAAAAAGGGAGGAGAGAAGAAAAGAAAAAAAGGAAGTAAGCCTGTAATCTTAACTACTTACTGGCTGAGATAGGAGGATTGAGGGTCAAAGCTTGCCCAGGCAGGAAAGTCCTTGAGACTTTTTTTTTTTTTGGTCAGTCCTGGGGCTTGAACTCACGGGCTTTCCTGCCCAGGCCAGGCTGGCTTTGAACCATGATCCTCAGATCTCAACCTCCAGAGTTCAGCTAGGATTACAGGCGGGAGCCACCAGTGCCAGGCTTCCTTGAGATTTTTATCTCCAATTAATCAACAAAAAACAAACAAACAAAAACAACAGAGCCAGACCCCTGGTGGCTCAAGTCTATGATCTAGCTACTCAGGAGGCTGAGAGCTGAGGATCACCGTTCAAAGCCAGCCGGGGTAGGAAAGTCTGTGAGACTCTTATCTCCAGTAAACAACTAGAAAACCAGAAGTGGTGCTGTGGCTCAAGTGGAAGAGCACTCGCCTTGAGCTCAGGGACATCACCCAGGCCTAGGGTTCAAGCCTCACCACCAACAAAAAAAAAAACCCTGGAAGTGAAGCTGTGGTTCAAGAGGTAGAGCACCAGCCTTGAGTGCAATAGCTAAAGGTCAACACTCAGGCCCTAATTCTAACCCCATAGTGACACCAGAAAAAGAAAGAGAAAGTTGAGCTAAATGCTTAGTGATCTGACCGTGCTTTCCATGTTACTCTAATTTTTGAGGGACCTCTCCCCCAGAAAGAGCAGAAAGTAGGTATCCTAGTCATACCGCCCCAGAACTTGTCCCTATCTTCTTACCAAAACTACATCCAGAAGCCACAAGCAGGCAAAAAAAGAAAAGCAAGGCAGTGCACACAGACCTTGGTGACCAGAGCCCCTCCCCTCTCCCTTCCTCCTCAGCTTGATACCCATTCTGGAGTGGGTCCCAGTAAGAGCCAAGGCCCACAGCTGTCACACTGGAACATCCAGTGCCTTCTTTTCTGTGGCTTCAGACACAGCTGGTCCTCTCAATCCCAACTCCAATACTCCCATCTGCCTGGACTGATGGCAACTTCAGATCTGCCGATACTGGGCCTCCACTTCCAATCTGGGACCACCCTTGGTTCCCTCATCCCCTGAAAGTGACTGGCTCAATTGGCACAAATATTGAAGAGCTTCCTGCCAGGAAGCTCAGAAGCCAGAAAGAGAAGTCCAGGCCTGGGTGGAACCAGACCCTGAGGAAGACAAAGCAGCTCCAAGCTAGAGGGGGAGGAGATGGAGATGGCCTGCTAAAGACAGAAGTTTGGACAGAAGACACCAAAACCAGCCAAGGAGGGGACAGAAGGAAAGAAAAGGGTGAACAGGAAGACAAAGAACAGGCTGATGAGAAGAGCCAAGAATGCAAATCATTTGCAGATGCTGGTGAGATGCTCAGCCATGATCCTTGGGAGGTCCTGCCACCTTGGATCTGGTTGTGAGCCAGTGTATGAGAATCCCTGCTGAATCATCCGTGTGTGCCATGGTCTCATCGGCTGTGAGTCATCCGAGTTTGTGTGTCACTCCATTGGTGTATATGTGTGTGTTTAGGTGTTCAAGCACATGAGAGCTGCCTGTGCCCCAGCCACAATGGAATGTGAATGGGAGCCAGAGCACTGTCGCTGGGGGGGAGGGGACATTGTTTATAGGGCACCACGCTTCATTCACACCATATATCACACATCACATTTCTGAACACGTTCCAGAGACAGCCATCTGTCCCCTCTTCTGAAACTACAGAACAACAGTGCTACATTCTTCAGGCTCACAGGGTTTTTCTCCCAGTCACAGAGGACCACAGTGGGAATTTGTGTTTCAACCCTGCAGTTGACAGGGGCAGAGAAAGCAGAGGCCAACACCTAGGGTCTCAGAGCTAGTTCCTAGCAAAGCCAGGTGTGGATCCAGGTGTCCCAACTTCCCTGGATCCTCTCTTCCTTCCCAGCAGGGATTTGATGACATCACTTCTTCCAACTAAAACACCCCTGGACCCTCCCACAGTCTTGCTCTTGTTAAAAGCCAAAATGAATGAATAACCCAAATGGCAAAGGTGGGTTCACTCCACGTAGACAGCCAGAAAGGAGAGTCACTAGAGCCTTTCCCAGAGCCTTGCTCTGCCCACCCCATTCAGAAGGAGGCCTGGCAGACACATGCTTTATTTAGAGCCCCACTTCCTTGTAGGGGTGTCTCACCACTCAAGCTTCTTGACCTTCCCTCTTGACCTTCCTGGTGGCCATTTCACTGCTCAATTTCACTTGTACCCCTGAATATAAAAAGTAATAAAATGAGGTTTGGAGATTGTCTATGCATTTCCATCACCCATGCCATTCATTCTTCTCAAATGCTGCCATCTTGACCCTAAACTTCAAAGAGATCATGCCAGCCCCAGGATTGATTGTTCTTATTTCATATTAATTAAGTAGCTACTATACCCTCAGCACTGCAAAGAGCCATTCAGTAAGCACAAACACTGCCTGGCATCCCTGGAGAGCAGAGATTTATTATCTCATTTATTTGGACTTCAAAGGCTTTCACTTGGAAAAATAACACCTGTCACTGGCTATGAGGCAGCAGGGATGTTCAGGGCAGGGAGAGGGAGGGGACAGAGGAAATACAGCTCCAGGTCAGATTTGGAGCCAGGATACTCTTATTGTGTTCTCCTTTCAATAAAGAAAAAATATCCTGGGGAGAGATAGTTAGGAAGTGTCGTCTTTTTAAGGAAAAAAAATGTGATATAGTAAGTGTCCTTTCTCTATAAGCACATGACCAAAAGGGTAGAACAGCCAAATGTTCCCTTGAACATAGATAAGTATATTCACAGTATTTGATACAATAAAGTGCATAAAGCTCTCTATTTCACGTTAACTACCTGAAAAATGCTTTTTTTTTTTTTTTTGGTCGGTCGTGGGGTTTGAACTCTGGGCTTGGGCGCTGTCCCTCAGCTCTTCAGCTCAAGGCTAGCACTCTACCGCTTGAGTCACGGCACCACTTCCAGTTTTCTAGTGGTTTACTAGAGATAAGAGTCTCACAAACTTTCCTGCCCCAGCTGGCTTTGAATTGTGATCCTCAGATCTCAGCCTCCTAAGTAGCGGGTGTGAGCCACCTGCTCCCAGCAAAATTGTTTCTTGATTGAATAAATAGTGGTGTATCCATATAATGGAAGATAATGAGTTATAGCCACTTACAGTGATCTAGAGTGCTACATTGTTTTTAGGTTAAGAGGAAAAAGAAAAAAACTACACATACACTGGTGGCTTACTTTTGTAATCCCAACTACTCAAGAGGAGATCCAGAGGATCAAGATTCAAAGCCAACCAGGGCAGAAAAGTCTATGAGCCCCTATCTCCAAAATAATCAGCAAAAAGCAGGGTGGAGGCATGGCTCAAGTGTTAAAGTGCCAGTCAACCAAACAAGCTCAGGAAGCAGGAATCTCAGAGTTCAAACTCCAGTACAGTAAAATATCAATTAACTAATTAATTCAAGTACAAAATATGATCTTATTTTATACTTTAAATGAAAATGGATACCCTTTTACTATACATACATATATTTCATACTTAAAAGTAGATACATATGTTTGTGTATGTTTTAAAATGTGCATCTATGCGAGAAATTTTGTATATGAGAAAAATATAGAAGGATCCTCATGACTCTAGTTTTCCAAGAATGGAATAGAAATGGATGAGAAAATTCTACACTGACTAAATTTTTATAACTTTAATACAGAATAAATGACATTACAAAATAAAGAAAAGTAGTAAAAATGGGCTTGTAGATGCTTCTTGACCACACTCAACATGGGTGCTTGCCCACCTAGTACAACTTGTGGGGAGCTAACAGCCATAACTTGGCCTCAACTGCAGTGTCAAAGAACAAAGCAAGGACTATGGCTGTCAGCCCTAAAGACAAATACTCGTTTGCATAAACAAACATGACATAAATGTATTCAACAACTTTGAAATATCTCACTCTGAACAGATAATTAAAACTGGCACATATTTCTGGAGACTGTACCCTAACACATTAACCACTGCCCTCCACCCCATCATTTATTCAGGATGTTGAGAACTGGAAGGTATCACAGATCCTTAAATCACACACTGAATTAGGAAGAAAGAAGAAGGCTAGGGCTATGTGCCAGGCAGTAGGCTCTCACACGTGTATATGTGTTCTTTCTCTCGCTCTTGCTCTGTCACACTCTCTCTTTTTCTCTCTCGGCATGCACTAGAAACACACCAACAAAGCAAGAAGAAACCAGACAAGAGTTGACAGACTGAGCTGGAGCTTAGGGACTCAGGGAAACAGTAGCCCAAAGCCCTACAGAGAGCATCAAGTTTGGGCAGCAGCAATGTTAAGATCCCTCTGGACCAACCTTTTGAGGTTCAAAGCTCTGGAAAGAGGTTCGTAAGAGTAAAAGGAAGTAGCATTAGGACTTTTCATTGCAGGTGACTGAAACTTAACCAAAACCAGAATACGATGGTTTGACTCTGAGAACTAAAACTGCTCAAGTAGAGGCTTCCGGCTCAAGTAATGGTAACTTAAGATTACTCTGTCTCTGTACTTCCTCTGTATTAACTTCATTTATTTAGGTGGGCTCTTTGGACAACACAACCAAGATGGCCCCAGAGGTTCCATGTTACCTAGTTCCTTGAATTCTTTTCCCAACAGAGTTAGCTGTAGTACCTTACAATAAGTCCTGTGGGCCCATCTTGGGTCACATGTCCATTTCTGAGTTAATAACCAGGTAACCTGTTCAGTCAGGCTGGGTCAGCTTTTCCCAGATTCACATGGTCAACTTTCTATCACTGTAACATAATACTGAATAAGGAGAAAAGGTTGGTTTGGGTGTTCCTTTCCAAAATCAGGCAGACCCATTGTTTTGGGCTGCTGGTAGGTACATGAGAGGGCAGTGGCAAAAAGTATAACCGCTTATACCATCAGCCAATAATACTATCTACTCAGGAGGCTAAGCTATGAGGATTGGGGTTCAAAGCCAGTCCATGCAGGAATGTCTGTGAGATTTCCAATTAACTACCAAAAAAACTGGAAGTGGTACTATGGCTCAAAGTGGTAGAGTACTAGTCTTAAGCAAAAAGAGCTCAGGGACAGTGTCCAGGCAAGTTCAAGCTCCGTAACTACCAAAACAGAGAAAGAAAGAAAGAGAGAGAGAGAGAAAGAGAGAGAGAGAGGGAGGGAGGGAGGGAGGAAGAAGGAAGGAAGAAGGAAGGAAGGAAGGAAGACAATACAGATCAAAATCCACTCTAAAAGCTGGGTGTCAGTGGCTCACACCTATAATCCTAGCTATTCAGGAGGCTGAGATCTGAGGATCACAAATCAAAGCCAGTATGGACAGAAAAGTTTGTGAGACTTTTATCGGAGCTGTGGCTCAAGTGCTATGGAGTATTGTCCTTAAGCATAAAAGCTTAATGGCAGTACCCAGGCCCTGAGTTCAAAGACAGGCACCAAAAAACAAAACAAAACAACAAAAAAAACCCACTAAGAGTCCATCTTACTAAGTATAATCACAATGGAAATAATCAGTATGGGGGTTCCTCAGGAAACTAAAATATGCCTAGCTACCTTATGATTCTACTATTGGGCGTATATCTGAAGGTATACAAATCAATATATGAGAAAGATAGCTACATATCCATGGTGTTGCCACACTTTTCTCCAATGATGAATCAGCCAAGGTGTCCAACAACAGATGAACAGATAAAGATACGGTTACATATATTCTATGGAGTATTATATAGCCATAAAGAAAAATGAAATTGTGGCATTTTCAGGAAAGTGGATGGAATTGGAGAATATCATGTTGAGCAAGATGACCCAGCTCAAAAAGCCAAATATATAAAGTTTTCACTCATTTGAGAGCTTAACCTGAAAGTACCTACACATATGAATACATGTGTGTACATACACACACACATACACACATACACAGAACATAGGACTAGGTAGGGGAGGAGGTGAAGAAGGGAAAAGAAATATTGAAGACAAATAATTTCAAAATACAGTGGAACTACATATAAAGATGGCATAAGGAACCTCAATGAAAGCTGTTGATGGATTGGGTTTAGGAATGGAGAGAAAGAAAGCAACAGAGAAAGTTATTCTGATTTAAACACATAAACACCCCAGTCTGTAGTCATTGTATTTGTTTTCTCATTTCCATTGCATTTAGATCTATGTTAGGTATTTAGAAAGTAATGTGTTTTACAATGTCAGTCATCTTTTCCTTTTTCTTTTCTTTCTTTCTTTTTTTTTTTTTGTCGGTCATGGGGCTTGAACTCTGGAGTCATCTTTTTTTTTGAGGGAGTCTAGAGAATGTGATGATAGTAGAGTCCTCCCTCAGTAGGTTCTTCCATGGTGGTAAGATAGAAACCATCTTAGTCCTCTTGTAAGCCAAGCACTCACTCCACTACTGAGCCCCAACCCTGGCCTTTCAGTAGGACTTGATCCTCCTAGCAGGCCTTGCCTTCCTTGCTTCT
The DNA here is from genome assembly GCF_000151885.1 of Dipodomys ordii. Taxonomy (NCBI): domain Eukaryota; kingdom Metazoa; phylum Chordata; class Mammalia; order Rodentia; family Heteromyidae; genus Dipodomys; species Dipodomys ordii. The sequence continues at coordinate 33,050,771 of NW_012267220.1, read as the reverse complement.
CCCATAGTGCCTCTCACAGGTGTTTGTCAACTGCTTTTTGGGTGTCCCTGCCTCTCATATCTGTATTAAAATGAAAATGCTTCTAAGAGAGAAGGAGGGAAATAATATAGAAACATACCACATAGTACTTGGTATATGATAGCCATTGAGACATATGGCTTTCCATTTACTTCCCCTTCCCATGCAGAAAGACTAGGAAGGCATTTGAAGACATTAATTCATTTAAGGCATGTAATTCTAATTAGCCTAGGGCTGAGGGTTGGGGACTGAGACCTCAGGATCTCACTTTGAAGCTAGCCTGGTCAGGAAAAGTCCATGGGACTCTTATCTCCTATTAACCACCAAAAAGCCAGAAGTGGAGCTGTGGCTTAAGTGGTAGAGCACCAGCCTTCAGTGAACAAAGCTATGGAAGAGCTCTTAGAGACTGAGTTTAAGCCCAGTAGCAGCATACACAAAAAAGAAAAGAAAGATATACTTCCAGGTATCGGTGGCTCACTAATCCTAGCTACTCCTAATCCTAACTACTCACTAATCCTAGCTACTCAGCAGGCTGAGATCACAGTTCAAAGCCAGCAGGGGCAGCAAAGTCCATGAGACTTTGATCTCCAGTTAACCTCCCAAAAGCCACAAGTGAAGCTGTGGCTCACATAGTGGAGTGCTAGCCTTGAGCACAAAGGCTTATAGAACAGCACCCAAGCTGGAATTCAAGCCCCAGAACCAGCAAAAGAAAAAAATTCAAGGCCAGGCATGCTGAATATTGGGGGTACAATGATACATAGAATCTTTTCATTGTTGTTATTGGAAGTACTGGAGATTGAACCCTAGAACCTTGAATTTGCTAAGTAAGTGCCCTACTACATAAGCTACATCCCCAATTCTTTTGTTTTGATTTTGTTTTTGAAATAGGGTCTCACTAACTTTCCCAGGGTTGGACACAAACACACAATCCTCCTGCCTCCACTTCCTGAGTACCTGGGATTACAGGTGTGTACCTCCACACAGGGCTTGAGACTTTCTTGAGTCAAGTAGAAGTAACTGAGTGAGTAAAGTCACTTTTAAGTAAGTCAGGTATTGGAGCTAAGGCAGGAAGATCTGGAGACAGCTTTGGCTATGCAATGAGACCCTGTGTCAAAAACAAACAACAGATAAACAAAATTAGCCTGAAAATAAGCCACTTCTTGAACAGAACAAATCTCACACCTGTCAGTAAAACTTCCTCAAATCAAAGTCAGAAGAGAAAGAAAAGTGCTTTAGAAGTGGACACTTGTGCCAGGCACAGAGGCTCATGCCTATAATCCTAACTAATCAGGAGGCAGATTTCAGGAGGATTGTGATTCTCGGTTCAAAGCCGCTCCTGGCAAGAAGTTCTTGAGACCACCCCCTCCCCCTATCTCAACCAGTAAAATTGGGTAGGGTCGCTTGCATTTGTCATCCTAGCTATACAGGAATCATGGCTGAGGCTAACAGAGGGGGGAAATAAAACCGTACTTGAGAAAGTAACCAGAGTGAAAAGGGCTGGAAGTGTGGATTGAGTAAAAGTACCTGTCTAGGAAGTTGTGAGGCTTTGAGATCAAACCCCAGTAGTCCCAAAACAAGAGAAAACTGGGCACTCTACTTTCATCTTACCCTCAGGATCCAGCACAAGGCTGGAGATGCTTTTAGTTTAAATACTATTAGTTTAGATACTTTTAGTTTAAAAGTACTCTGAACTTTTTAAATTGTGCATCTTACGCTGCTGTGTCTAGTAAAGAACTGTTTCTAAAGCGAAAGCCCCAAAATCACAAGCACCACACACATTCATTTTGAACCTGGGAATTTCTGGGAGGCCTGGCATGTGGTATCAGGAATTCAGATTTGGGAGTAATTGTGGGGCTCCTCTTCGCTCCTGCCCAGCCCTAGGACCATCTGTTCAGCAGGACAAGGCTTTCCAAAGGTCAGCCCTCCCCTGGGAACTCTTCCTGTGCAGAAAAAGTGGCTCTGATGACCCTCTCCATCAGAGATAAAGCCCTAAGTGTTTACAGTGTCTGCTTTCCATCCCTGGGGGGGAGGACTGTACCTCTCTGTGCCTGTGCGGCTTTGTGAATGGCTGGCCCTGTTGGCACCTTGAGGCCCAGGAGCCCAGCTGCTGCCCAGCCCCTCGGGGAGGGAGGGAGGCTGTGGACAGGACACCCACCACCAAACAAAGCTATCGGCCCATCTCTGTAGGGCGGCAGCTTCGCCCTCACACCTGCCAGGCAGGCCCTTCTCCTCCTTGCTTCACTTCTTTGTCTGCCTAGTTCTGCCCAGCCCACAGGAGACTCTCCATTCAGGTTTGTGGTTTGTTACCAGACCATGTTTGTGACAAGCCTGGTATCAGGTCAACACTCTTCTTCCAGCTTTAGTTTTCAGGTCCTTTGAATGACAATAAGGGATTGAAGGTGGAGCTCAGTGGTAGAGCATTTGCCTGGCATGCAAGCTCAGGGCCCTGAATTCAGTCTCCAGCACAGCAAGAAAAAGAGAAAGAGATGGCTGACAATACAATCTTGTCTGTCTCCTGGTTGTTCCTCAGGCATGAGGAAGCAGAAGCAGTATGGGGTAGAGGTTCAGACCTAAGCCTCTGGCACAGGTGACACACCAGTGATGAAACCTCTCTTATGCTCCAGTGTTCCTTATCAGTGAATTGGGGTCATAACAAACCACACTTGGAAGATTAAATGAGATAATGCTTATAAGAGCTCAGAACTCTGGTAAGTAATGAAGATAACTCTGCATCCATTCTGTGGAAGACGCTGGAATTGAGGAATTTGGAAGATGGAGCTACCAGGGGCTGTGGCGCATACCTAGAGTCCAGTACTCAGGAAGCTGGGGTAGGAGAGTGGTTTGGGGCCCAGCCTGGGTAACACACTGAGACGCTGTCTACAAAAACAAACCACAAGCTGGGCACTGGTGCCTCATGCCTGTAATCCCAGCTACTCAAGAGGCTGAGATCAGAGGATTGAAGTTAGTAGTCAGCCCAGGCAGGAAATCCGCAAGACTCTAATCTCCAATTAATCACCAAAAACCCAGAAGTGGAACTGTGGCTCAAGTAGTACAGCACTAGCCTTAGGCAAAAAAGCTAAAGGATGACACTCAGGCCTTGAGTTCAAACCCCAGGACTGGAACAAAGAAGGAGGAGAAGGAGGAAGAGGATAAAAGGAGGAGGAGGAAGAAGAGAGGAAGGGGGAGGAAGAAGAGATAAAGGCCATAGAGCTCACAGTGTACTAAGCAAGAATCAAATGAAATAAAATAACAGTAGCAAAAAGCAAATCAGTCAAATTATTAATTCTGCCTCCCCCTCAAATACATGTCTTCCCACTGTATGAGTGACTCCTGTTCCTTTCTGGGAGCCATACCTCCCCTCCTAAGCCCTCCCCTCCCCTTCTCTTCTCCAAGCTGGGGATGGAACCCATGGCCTAGTGTACATACTCCACCACTGAGCTGCATACCTTGGCCCTCCTTTCTTTTTTTTTTTTTTGTCGGTCGTGGGGCTTGAACTCTGGGCCTGGGCGCTGTCCCTCAGCTCTTCAGCTCAAGGCGAGCGCTCTACCACTTGAGCTACAGCGCCACTTCTGGTTTTCTGGTGGTTTATTGGAGATCGGAGTCTCCGGTCTCTCCTGCCCGGGCTGGCTTTGAACCGCGATCCTCAGATCTCAGCCTCCTGAGTAGCTAGGATTACAGGCGTGAGCCACCAGCGCCCGGCTCTTGGCCCTCCTTTCTTAACCCCAACCCTACCCCAGCTCCTTCCCTGAGTCAAGGTCAGGCCCTCTACATCATTTTTGCCATGACTAGTGGGTCTCTCACAAGACCATCAATACCTCCAGGGGACTTTGCTAAAAATGTAAAACACTGTGTCCTACCCAGACTTCAGGAACTCTGGGAGTTGACCATGTGCTATGTGTCTTCAGATATGGTTGAAGTTTATGAACCACTGGCCTAGAAAACTTCTCTCAGATCATCTTGTGGTGACTCTTCCTTCAGGGAAGAATTCTTCTTTATCCTTCTCAGAAGTGCACCTGTAGCCAGATTTGTGAGACGACCCACATTTTCCTTGTTGACTTATCCTGTGGTTTGTAAGCAATCCGAAGTTCCTTTAAGAGGCCAGCTTGGAACATCTATCCCATGGGAGCAGTTCCAAACTGAGGAAATCAGATGATCAGGGAGAGCTGTGGGGAGATTTTTTGCCTAGTGCAGAAAGAGAAAGCAGAAATGGAAGAGGTCTGCAGCAAGCAAACTGGCTTCAATAAAGCAGCTAAGTCACCTGGGCATGCTTCACAGCTAGCTTAAAAACCGCAATATTAAAGATACAATTAACACCTGTATTTTAATCTCAATAGTAGCTAAGTACAAATTTAAACAGAAGTCCAAATACAACAAAAATAGCCCTGGCAGAAAGGACAAACAATAATCTAGAAAGATGTAACAAAGGCAGTTATTGATACCTGGGATGCTCATGATGATGGCTGTTGTCTAAATAATTTGTAAATACATAGATCCTTATAAGCATGATATTGAATCATGATGTTGAATGAGCATCAGCTAGGCAGACACCTCCACGCTCTCCTAAAAAGCAGCAGCTTCCTTCCCAGGGAAGCAAAGAATCTGAAGGAAGGGGAAAGGCTCAACAAGTGCTTTTTATCTAGATGAATGATGCTGGAGAGCAGCTCAAGCCCCTGGACCACAGAGAAGGGCCCATGCTGCTGCCTCCAGCCTAGTTCCAAAGAAATAATGCAATTGTGAAGGTCCAAAGAGCCATACATAGAACAAAGGGAGGAGAAGAAAAATCAGTACACAGAACAGGAGCAGGGAGGCTCCTGTGATGTCTGAATCCTGCAGAATGAAGGGAAGAAGGCAGCCTAAATTGGTGGACCTTCACACCTACAGTGGACTAGGTTCAGAAATCTGTCCTGAATCCTATTTCCTAAAACACCCCAAAGTGAAAGCCATTTTCCACTTTCCACCTGGGGGGAGATAGAGAGGCAGGAATGTTACATCACTTACTAGCATTTGTTATAAATGAAAGCATTGGGATTTGAGTCTAGGGTCCCCAAACCCTGTGTCCCTTTCAACCACTACAACTGTAGATAGAGGGTATTTCCCAAATAGGAACTCAAGCAGGCTTGGGAGCAGACTAGACCACTTTACCTGGGCTGATGGAGCTGGCTTCCCAAGCCCATTCCCTTGGGAAATAGCCCCTGGAGAAACTTGACTCCTCTCCTCCTCCCCTGAGAAGCCGAGGCTGATGTGTATCTCGAAAGCAATCAGTGAGCCCAGCCAGTGGCCTCCACATACTCAGAAAAGGGACATCCTCAGCAGACAGTGGCAGAAAATGACAACCATGGGCCTCCCCATGCTGAAATCTAGTGTCTTTCCTACTCTTGGTGTGTGGGGGTAAGAACTCCCCTTTATTGAGCTACACTTTGAGCCCCTGAGATCCTGGATCACCCCTTTCCCTCTCTCCTTCCCACACTAGATCAATTTTGTTGGAGAATATAAGAGGAGAACTCCATAAATCAAAGTGGTTTCCCCAGCAACAGTGCAAGAAACAGGTTTACTTATGCCAGGTAAATAATGCATGAGCTCAGGCTGAGAAATACAGCAACCAAGTTCATGTTACTAACAGGTTCACTGAACTGACTGGCCAGGCTTCTGAGCAAGAGTCCCAGGGGGTAAGGTTGCAATTCCCCTCTAGCCCCTCCTCTCTGAAGGAATCCTGTCTGCATTCTGGTATTTTCCCAGGTCTGCATTCAGATTTTTTCGTATTTTGTTTTTTAAGCCTCCTCTTCCTCCTCTCTCACCTTCTTCTCCTCCTCCCCCTCTTTCTTTTTTTCCCCATCTCCATCTACTTCTTCTTTCCTGGTCTCATTGTGCTATTGCCTCCTCCCTAAATCAAGCAGCCTTGAGAACAGAGGGACTAGGCACCCACTCTCCACATGGCCTCTCCTATCCTTAGAGAAAAGGTGTGCTAAGGGGCTCTATTTGTAAAGTCAGGTAATAGAATAGAGACCAGATACTGGTCTGCCAGAAGATAGCTTGCTTCCAAATACAACAGGTATATCTGACAGGCCAGCCAGGTCCCCAGGCTCCCTGACACAGAAGGACTCTGCCAGAAAGAAATGTAAACTGAACCCAAATTGTGAAAGAACAACTTGTGATAAAGACTGTGGGGCTCCTCCCATGCTCTTGAGAATAACTGATACTCAATCTACGTCTTTCTAGTCTCCCCGTAGATGTTTTAACTTGCTCTGATTTGTACCTCCAAAGTCGTAAGTTCTTTTTCTTTTAATTTTGTAAATACTAAATTATAATATAGAAAACCCTTTTTCAAGCTGTGCAGCAACCTTCAATTTTCCACAACCTCTATGCTCCCACCCGAAAGCAAATCACTCATTTTAATGGCTGAAAATTCAGTACAAGGAGAAACTTTAAAACAGTAATTGTAAGCAACTAGAAGATCTTGTTGAGGGGAAAAGTAAAAATTTGGTCCAAGCCCCCAAAGCCCTGTAACCTTCTAGGTTTCTCAGATGCAGTTCCCCACCAACCTTTCCCACTCCAAAGAAATCTTTTGTTTAATTTTGTTAGGTGGGTTTTTTGGTTGGTTTGTTTGTGTTGGAGTTAGGCACCCAAAACTAAGTGAGATGAAACCTTTTCAGACCTGTGTAGTAACTGACTGTAATAACAGTGTTCTATCCAACCGTCCCAGCACATGTGGAGAAAGCAATTGGGTCTCTATTTATCTTATATCCCCACACTACCTTGTATCCAATAAAAACCATCTAGAGGAATTAGAGAATAAAGGAAAGGTGATGGAAACATTCAGTTCCATGGGGGAAAAATATAAGAAGTTGCCTTAATATGAGCAATGAGATGTAGGCAACCATTTCTACTTGTCATGTCTCTGTCAACATAGTTATGATATTATAAAATGGTCTGACAGCAGATAAGGGTATAGAACATCCAACTGCCTATGAAAATGCTCCTATTAATAAAGCCAGGTACCAGTCAAGCATCAGTGGTTCAAGCTGTAATCCGAGCTACTCAGAAAGCTAAGATTTGAGATTCTCAATTCAAAGCCAGCCTCAGCATGAAAGTCTGTGAGACTCCTATCTCCAGTTAACTACCAAAAATCTGGGACAGGAGGTATGGCTTAATTGTTAGAGCTCCAGTCTTGAGTGGAAAAAAATAAAACACGAAACTAAGGGATAGCACCCAGACCATGAGTTTAAACCTCACGACTCACATTCTCCCTCTCTCTCTCTCACACACACACACATACATACACACACACACACACACACACACACACACACACACACACACACAGAGCCACGCTGTTTGTCAGGAAGAAAGAAAGTAATTCTCATTGACAACAGAGAAACAGCTCCATAACTGCAAAATAAGGCAAGTCTATGCTGAGTATCATAGCAACTTAGTTGGTCTGAGAAAATTATAGTGATTCTGCATTAAAACCTGAAATCTGAACAGCCAAATCTGTTAGAAAAACTGTGGAAACGGTTTGGAGTAAGACCCAGAAGCAAATTCAGTCAGGACAACTAAAATATCTTTCAGCTACCTGTTGGAGCAGCTTAGGTACAAACCTATGGGTAAAGCGATATTTAGCCTGAGGCAGAAAGAAAGTGGTCAGGGCTGGACATTTGTTTCATAGTCCAAGATCATACATTCACTGCTACACATGATGATGAGCTTATAAGAAATGAAAACACACTCTCTAACAACCAACTGATGAAATCATTGAAGGTATAATTGGAGGGCATGCCACCCTGTCTGCTGGGGATCATGCAAATAAGTGTATAATGATTACCCAGCAGGAGTTAGCCCTCAAATGTGGGCTGATAAATGGATGCAAGCAATACGATAGCACACACCAAAGAATGCTTTAGAAAATAACCACCACAAAATGTCCTAAGATTGAGCTGTGACAGCAGATCAACAAATCCTGTCCAACTGAGCAAACAATCTGTTACAGAGGATGAATAACTACTGTGGAGGTTATTGACAGAGCACAAAAGTCTTGCTGGAAACATCACCCAATCTATTTAGAACAATGAAACAATGTACATCCCTGGCAAGATAGCTCTAAGAGTTCACTATGGAACCCGAGAAAGTCTGATAGCAAAATCTAATAGTACTCTGGAAGCTTGACAAGTTTTCGGATGCTCATGGCCCATCTGCTGGGTATCAGAACCTGGAACATGTTGGCAACAGTTGAAAAGTCAGGATATCTAGATGACTGCCATATCAATATGACATTCTTGGCCTGACAACAGATTATTTTCACATTGTTGACTAGTATGACAGGGACTTTTATAAAATGTTACAAAAATAAAATTATATTATAAGCCAGGTGCTGGAGGCTCACACCTGTAATCCTAGTTATTCATGAGGCTGAGATCTAAGGATCCTGTTTTGAAGCCAGCCCAGGCAAGAAAGTCCATGAGACTCCTATCTCCAGCCAAAAGCTGGAAGTGAAGTTGTAGCTCAAATGTAGAACACCAGCCTTGAGTAAAAAAGGCATATAAGAACATGAGGCCCTCAGTTCAAGCCCCAGTAAGCAAGCAAGTAAATACGTAACATTATACTTTAACGTTTCACGATATGCACAGTATTTTCAAAGTACTAAGGGAACTAGGAACTAGGGGCATAACTCAATGGTATAGTATGCTTACTGTTTAGAAAGTCCTTGGTTCAATTCGTAATTCCCTCTCCTTCCCAACCAAAAAATGAAAGAAAAAAAAACCCTATTGTATCTTTTATTAAACTTCTCTGTTTTCTCCCATTTTGCTATTCCAAGAAAATGATGGTGCTCTGAGTAGCATTTTTTTTTGGGGGGGTCCGGTCGTGGGGCCTGAACTCTGGGCCTGGGCGCTGTCCCTCAGCTCTTCAGCTCAAGGCTAGAGCTCTACCACTTGAGCCACAGCGCCACTTCTGGCTTTTTTCTTTTTGCTTATGTGGTGCTGAGGAATCGAACCCAGGGCCTCTGGCATGCAAGGCAAGCGCTCTACCACTGAGCCACCTTCCCAGCCCATAGCACTCTACCTCTTGAGCCACAGCGCCACTTCCGGCTTTTTTCTTTTTCCTTATGTGGTGCTGAGGAATCGAACCCAGGGCCTCTGGCACGCAAGGCAAGCGCTCTACCACTGAGCCACCTTCCCAGCCCCCGAGTAGCATTTTATAAGAAGCAAAACTAAAGTCCAGCTGTTCCTACTAGCTGGGCCTTCAGCAATTTCAGGCCTCCCTTTGTGGTCTGGTCTATCCAAGCCCCTGTGGATGCTTCCTACAGACCAGGTAGGTCATCCCAAATGCTTACCTCCACCCCTTCCTGGGCTGTCCCCTATGTTGCCCTGATAATTGAGAAGACTAACTGGAAATTTTGGAGACCTAAGTTCCTGGATCCTTGAAAACTTATACTTCCCTCGGTCTCATGTAAAATGTGCAATCCAAGTCCTGGGAGAGACAAGACACTCTGCCCTGCCCCAGGGCAATGCACATCCCACAGGGCTGGCTCTGCCATGGGCTGACTCATCTGACCACAGTCCTGTGCTTCTTCATGAACTGGAGGGTAATTGATGGGTCTGAGGGTGCCAATCAACTTGCCCTCTGAGGCCTGTCTGGGGCCTTGGGTCAGGTCAGCAGCTACTCCAAAATCTGAGGGAAAGTTGAGTGGCCAAAGGGACAGTGGACCACACAGGAATTGCATGGTACTCATAAGGGGGCTTGATTCTGAGGCACAGAGACCCTCACCCCACAGCTTTGTCCCAGGTAAGAACCAGGAAGAGGTAGTGATGTAACTCAGTGGTAGAGCACCTGCATAGCAGGCCTGAGGCACACAGCATGGCAAAAGAAAAGGAAGAAAACCCAGGCAGACTTCCTTAGAGAGCAAAGGGTACGGACTGTGTCCTGAGCCTCTAATATTCCTCCACTACCATTATCCAGTGGTGTTCTGGACCTGATGGCATTTTACTCACCCCTGCCCCTGGCATATCTCCCAGTTCTTCCTGAATTTTTTCTGCTCTGAAAATATCAAAGTGTTCTAGTTTGAGGGCACGGACCCCCCTGCTCAGGCCCCTCCTCCCCAGACTTGCTCTGCCCTGAAAAACACAGGACACTCTCAAGATTGAACCTCCACAAATCTCACCCCAATTGCCAAGCATCCAGCTTGCCCCACAGCTTGAGGAGAAGCCTGAAGGCAGGATGAGGGTGAAGGGATAGAAGCTAAAACTCTGGCCTCTGTCTCCCCTACTCCACCCTGCGGGCCAAGGTACTACCTCCTGCCACCTTTGGGAGCATTCTTCTTGGTACTACATGTCTGTGAAGGTTCCATGGCTCTTTCCCAGACTCCCAAAGGCTCTGTAGAAGTCAGGTGCCAGGGGCTCACACCTGTGATCCTAGTTATTTCAGAGGCTGAGATCTGAGGATCCCGGTTTGGAGTTAACCCAAGAAGACAAATCCAATCCACGAGACTCTTATCTCAATTAGCCACCAAAAAGAAGCCATAAGTGGAGCAGTGGTTCAAGTGGTAGAGCACCAGCCTTGAGTAAAAAAGTTAAGGGACAGAAAGACCTAATTAGGTGTTTGGGGTACAAAAATGGTTGGTGTCAACTGCTGAGCAGGAATTCAGCTCAGCACTCTGCAACAGTCTCACACCTGTTCTGTTCTGCAGTACCTAGTCCTTGCCAGGAAGGGCCCTTTCCTTTCCAGGCTCAAATTCATGACTTTAGAAACTGAGGTGCACACTATTTTCCCTATTTCGTGTGTGTGTGTGTGTGTGTGTGTGTGTGTGTGTGTGAGAGAGAGAGAGAGAGAGAGAGAGAGAGTGTGCTGGTCTTGGAGCTTGAACTCAGAGACTAGAAGCTGTCCCTAAGCTTTTGTGCTTAAGGCTAGCACTCTACTACTTGGACCATGGCTCTACGTTCAGCTTTTTGGCGAATAATTGGAGGTAAGAGTCTCATGGGCTTTCTTATTCAAACTGACTTAAAACTGAAATCCTGCCGGGCGCTGGTGGCTCACGCCTGTAATCCTAGCTACTCAGGAGGCTGAGATCTGAGGATCGTGGTTCAAAGCCAGCCCGGGCAGGAGAGACTG
>NW_012267220.1:33036640-33039603 GCF_000151885.1 Dipodomys ordii | reverse complement strand
TCAAAGCCAGCCCGGGCAGGAGAGACTGTGAGACTCCTATCTCCAATAAACCACCAGAAAACCGGAAGTGGCGCTGTAGCTCAAGTGGTAGAGCGCTTGCCTTGAGCTGAAGAGCTGAGTGAGGGACAGCGCCCAGGCCCAGAGTTCAAGCCCCACAACCGACCAAAAAACAAAAACAAAAAAACTGCAATCCTCAGCCGCTGGTGGCTCACGCCTGTAATCCTAGCTACTCAGTAGGCTGAGATCTGAGGATTGCAGTTCAAAGCCAGCCCGGGCAAGGAAAGTCCATGAGACTCTTATCTCCAATAAACCACCAGAAAACTGGAAGTGACACTGTGGCTCAAGTGGTAGAAAGCTCTCCTTGAGCTGAAGAGCTCAGAGACAGTGCCCAGGCCCAGAGTTCAAGCTCCACAACCAACAAAAACAAACAAACAACAACAACAAAACTGCAATCCTCTGATTTCAGCCTCCTGAACAGCTAGCCACCAGTGCCCAGCTTCTTCTTATTCTTGACCCACAACAAGGCAATGACTATATATACATTATATCACCCACAGGAAGCCAGGGAGGTCCTTTGATCTTGATTTGAAGGGCCTCTGAAGGAATGGAACAAGAGCCACCCAGAGTCAAGCTAGGGCTCCTGAGAGGGCACTGTATGTGGGACCACAGCTCTGCCCACAACTAGGGCAGCCATCTTGCTTTGGGAGCCTAGCTCTGCCGGCACAGGTGCTCCATGTTCTAGGTTTCCTTTGAAGAAAAGCTTGAGCTGAATGCTGTGTAGCTGAGACTTAAACCACCTAATGGGATGTAAATAGGCATTTGCTCCCATAAAAATGTATTATGCATGGACTTTCTACTTGATTCACTTGGAAACATCCATCACCTCGACAGAGCCTGCACAACTTTGAGCCTGTGTCAGCAGTTTTTGTCATTTGATGTCTGCTGCCAAACTCATCTCCCTTGGCTGTGGCGTTCTGGGGACTCCAAAGGTTTGGATTGTGGTCTGGGTGGTACAGGAAACTACTTCCAGCATCCTCTGAGGTCATCCTGCTCTTAGTATTGAAGGCAGGGCCAAGATGAGGAGGAATGAATTAGGAGTAGACCTGCTCAATTGGGATATCTTCAGAGGGAGCTGGAGCAACTTGATCTCTTGGTAAGATGCCCCAGTGCCCACTGAAGCAAGGAGGTCTTACTGGTAAGGGAGAGGGGCAGGGCAGTTTGAATCAGGAAAGGAGGAATGGGTGAAAACTTTCACTTTGGCCCTCCCTCTCAACACATCAGTAAGGGTCAGGATATGGACCCCACATACCCATCTAACACCTGTAACGCTACAACATACACACACATCACATCAATACTCACATATGTACAATATATACTCATTCATGCATTCATACATGCATGCACACATTCATGTTCCAGTATTATCTCAGAGGCTGCTGATGGAAGCTTGTCTTCATTCAAAGAAGAAGAAGATGATGAAGAAGAAGGAGGAGGAGGAGGAGGAAGAGAAGAAGAAGAAGAAGAAGAAGAAGAAGAAGAAGAAGAAGAAGAAGAAGAAGAAGAAGAAGAAGAAGAAGAAGAAGAAGAAGAAGAAGAAAAAGAAAAAGAAAAAGAAGAAGAGAAGAAGTTGACAACAATGAACAATGATTGGGATGCGTCTTTCCAGAGTCGCTAGGATACAGACTCTGTGGGTGTCTAGAGATCATTGAGAGACAAATGCCAAAGCTCTGTGGGAGTTATATTCCCTTCTGCAATATCTTCTCTTCAATGGAAAGGGGGTTAGGCAAGAAACCTAACAGGAAGAATCAATTAGGCATTGGAGAGATGATGAACTGCAAGGCAGGAAAGACTGCTTCTGTCCTTGAAGACTGGGAGCCAAGAAATCATCAGTCACTGTTGATTACATCCACTGTGTGCCACGGCTGAGCCAAGGGCATGAGCTAGGGGGCTGGGAAGAGACACAGAGCCCATCCATATAAGATAGCTCATAAGATAGCTGGGGCAATATAAGAGCTGCTGGCCTGGGCAGTCAGAGAAGGCCAGAGTCACTGTGGGCTGCAATCAGTAGGGAGAGAAGAAGAAAGAACTTCCAGATGGGGAGATTAGTGTTAGTTAAAGCTGATTCAAGGTAAGATTATAGAAGGTGTGAAGAGCTGGCCTTAAGTTATTGGGTATTAAGTTTCTGGTCCCTGAACTGCATAGAGATTAGAAGCCTAGTTTGGAATTCACTCTTCCCTCCATCTCTACTTCAACCATACTTCTAAGCTCACTTTCTCCAGATTCCCCCACCCCCTCAGTCTTAGTCAGCACATAGTCAGTTTTCATAATAACTCTGACAAGCAGCAGAATCTCTATGGGCCAGAGCAAGTCATATACACTGAAAGCTATAGCAGTCCGGAAGAGGAAGAAAAAGTATGCACAATTAGGAACAGCTTTGTGGAGTAGCAAATATTGGAGATAGGCTTACAAAATCAAGCTGTTTCACCACCATTGGCTTAGACACAAACAGCTTATACCTCTCTTCATCCCTTAAAATGCCTAGAACAGAACTAGGCATTAATGGCTTCTCAGTTTATTATTTTTGCTCATTCATTCTACAATACTGGTTTGCTTGTATGCTCATTGGAGTTTCTAGAAGGCTTTGCCTTCATAAAAGTGGTAACCCAGCTGGGTACTGATGGCTCACCCCTGCAATCTTAGCTACTCAGGAGGCTGAAAGCTGAGGATTGTAGTTTGAAGACAGCCAGGGCATAAAAGTCCCTGAGATTCTTATCTCCAATTAACCAGCAAAAAGCTGGAAGTGGCAGTATAGCTCAAATGGTAGAATGCTAGCCTTGAGCGAAAAAGCCAAGTGAGAGTGTGGGACCCTGAGTTCAAGCCCCAGTACAAGAAAGAAAGAAAGAAAGAAAGAAAGAAAGAAAGAAAGAAAGAAAGAAAGAAAGAAAGAAAGAAAGAAAGAA
>NW_012267220.1:32988097-33036500 GCF_000151885.1 Dipodomys ordii | reverse complement strand
AGAGAGGGAGGGAGGGAGGGAGGGGAAGAAAGAAAGAAAAGAGAGCGAGTGAGCAAAGTGGGAGCTCACATCTAGCCTACTCCAAGGAGAGATCACTGGGTGACATCTTTGCACTATAGATCAGGCTGTAAATGGAGCACAACTTAGAATCGTAGAACTACAGAGACATCATTCTATATATTTCCTTTTACTGCTGGAGAGGCTGAAGATATTATGTGACTATACAAAGTCACAAAGATGATTCAATAAGATGAAATCGAATCCTACATTAAAAGTATGCTTTCGCTGGATGCTGATGACTGATGCCTGAAATCCTAGATAATCAGGACACTGAGATCTGAAGACTGAGGTTCAAAGCCAACCTGGGTAGAAAAGTCTGTGAGACTCTTATCTCACATTAACCACTGAAAAACCAGAAGTGGAGCTGTGGTTCAAGTGGTAAAATACTAGCCTTGAATAAAAATGCTAGGGGACAAAGTCTAGGCCCTGAGTTCAAGTCCCAGCTGGCACGTGCACACATATACAATATGCTCTCCGCTGGGCCTATTGGTACACATCTGTCGTTTCAGCATTCTGAAACAGAAGAATCATAAGTTCAAGACCAATCTGGACTACATAGTGAGACCTTGTCTCCAAAAAAAATATGTTCAACTAACTTGATAGTGGATAATCATAACAAACACTACCTCAGCCAGGTGATCAACCTCAACAACAACTTTAAATCGTGTTGACATCAGGCCCTCTTGATGCAACGTGATGAGAATTGCCCTTTCCTTCTGTGGTCTCTTCTACAAACCCATAACTCTAGTCTAATCATGGGGGAGAAAAAGAGCCATAAACCAATATCCCTCAAAACTGTCAAGGTAATAAAAAATAAAGACAGAGAAGTGGTCACAGCCAAGAAAAGCCCAATAAAACATGATGACCAAGGGCAATATGACACAGGATCTTGAGAAAGAAAAGACATTTTCAGTAAAAAATATACTGAAGGGGCTGGGAAGGTAGCTCAGTGATAGAGTGCTTGCCTTGCATGCATATGGCCCTGGGTTCGATTCCTCAGCACCACATAAGCAGAAAAAGAAGTGGGGTAAAGGGGGTCATGTGAGAGGAAGATTAGATATTCCGAGAATTAGTCTCGACTCCCATGGCTCTAGAGCCAATCTGAAGGATAGCCTCCCTTGTTCACAGCCAGCTACTGTCACCCATGGGGACCTGAACACACTGTAGATGCTGGGGCCTTTAGAAGTTGCCTTGACAACCTATCCTCCCAGGTACAGGGGTGGGAAGGGGGGAACCCTACATGTTCTGAAAAGGACAGGATTCTATGATGCAGAGCTGCCTCCCAGGGTGTTGTCATCTTTATGCTCCCCTGGGTCCCTTTATTATCCAATTTCCTAAGCTCAGTGCTTGGTGGCCAGCCCCTCCTTCTAGAACTGGGCCCTAGTGAGGGGGAGGCAGCCGCTGGGCACTGAACTGTGTGGGCTTGACAGAGCTGGCAAGCAAGCTCAGCATGCTAAATCCAGTGGACCATTGGAGATGTCTAGACAGGAAGCCAGGCTGGGAGAAAAGCAAGGACACTCCCCTAATGAGAGCCCAGGCAGCCTGTGTCACTGCTTCAACAGACCAGGGATGGCTCCCCTGGGGTGGGTCTGAATGCTAGCTCACAATATGCCTTCATGGGTCGACAGAGTGTGTGCCCTGATCGAGCCTAAGTGTGAGCCAAATGCACCTTTAGTGGTAAAATTCAGGTGAATCTGGCCTAGGCTGAGGCTGGGATGATAAACCTGGCACCAAGGCTTCAGAGCCAGGATGATACTAAGAATGTCACTTAATAGCTAAGCAGGGAGTAAGCAGGGAGAGCTTGCTCTGACTGGCCAGTGTTGAGTGCAGGGACTTCAATCACATTAGCCTGCCTCCCTACTTGTAAAGTGGGCTAATAACATAGGTACCCTACCTGCCTCAAAGGTAACTATGGGATGCAGGTGAAATGACCTGCGATAAAGACCTGTTTCTAGTGTTTGGCAGGCTGTTCTATGAATTCTGTTTCTCTTGAGCAGCTTAGAGGCTGCTCAGTTTGCTGAATTGGGAAATTTGGGTTCTTTAGGCTGCTAATAACTGAATTCCTCAGACTAGAAGGAGGTTTTGGGGGTTTTATTTTATTGCTTGTTTTCTGGTTGAGACAGAATCTCCCTATGTAGCCCAGGCTGGCTTTGAATTTGAGATCTTGCTCCTTCAGTGTTGGGATTATAAATATGTACCATCATGCTCTTCCAGAGCAAATGACACTCTGACCCTTCTGAAAACCCAGAAACAGGTAGGCTCTAATTCCCACACAGAGCTCGGTGCTTCTTGCCATACTGCTTCTGTTTCTGCCAGGGCTGATTTGTCTAGCACTGTTCAGTGCTTGCATCTTAGCTCTTATACCAAGAACCCAGCACTCATTTATATTTTAGCACACAGCTATTCCCTGTCGGCTTATCATATCACCAAACCCTCATGCCAGATTCTGAGATCTTTAAGGAAATACAAAAAAGTGAAAGACACAACAGAAAGATGATAAGCAAGCAATCCTTTGGAGCATTGCCAGTGTAGATCGGCAGTGTGCCTCATTCACAGCCCCCTCAGTCTGTTCACCAGACTGTTCCTCTCTCTCATTCAAGCTGCTAGGAGAGCCTGTCTCCTCTGGGAAGCCTTCCCAGCTAAGCTACTGGCAGCTCTTGTAACGGGCCCTGGCTGAACCTCATCCTTGCCTAGGTATAGCTCCTCTGCCTTCCCCCTGGAAGGCACTGTGCCATGGCCTCACATCTGGCCTTCTGGCTTCTGGACCAGCAGCAACTTCCCCTCCATGTCTTCCCTGCTTTCCAGTCTGTCCTGATTCCATCATGCACTGGACATGTATTTGATGTTAATACTTTTACTATCACTTGATGTATTTACCTTTCGCTTTCATTTGGTCACAAGCATGAACTCTCTCTACTTCTTTTACTCTGTGTAGTTTGTCTGAGGTACTTAGAACTCAGGGGGTCTTGTTATCAAGAAGGAAGAATTGCTTGCCTCGGCCCGTTTGTGGGATCAATCCTGAGGTGACTAGACTCCGAGCCCTAGGGCTTTAGTTCCAGTCCCAAGTTTTATCATCTTTAGCCACCAAACTGAATTCTTGCTTTCCAACTCTTTTACCCACAAATGGCAAAATTTTTTGTTTAATTCAAACTATTAGATAGATATACAGACAAGCCCATTTTTTCTTTCTTAAGACTTTCTACTATCCCTGACATTTTATTATCAGATGATAATATTGTTTAAAAGGAGTCTACAGCCAGGTACTGGTGGCTTATGCCTAAAATCCTAGCTACTTAGGAGGCTGAGATCTGAGGATCATGGTTCAAAGCCATCTCAGGTAGGGAAGTCTGTAGGACTCATTTCCAATTAACTATTAAAAAGACAGAAGTGGATTGTGGCTCAGATGATAGAATGCTAGCATGAGCAAAGAAGCTCCCAGGCTCTAAGTTCAAACCTGAAGACTGGCACAAAAAAAGAAAGAAAGAGGGGCTGGGAAGGTGGCTCAGTGGTAGAGTGCTTGCCTTGCATGTATGAGGCCCTGGGTTTGATTCCTCAGCACCACAAAATAAGAAAAAGCTGGAAGTGGTGCTGTGGCTCAAATTGTAGAGTGCTAGCCTTGATCTGAAGAGCTAAAGGACAGTGCCCAGGCTCAGAGTTCAGGCCCCACAACTGACAAAAAGAAAGAAAGAAACAAAGAAAGGGAGAGAGAGAGAAAGGAGTCTACTGAAATGGTACTATTTGTATAAAAAGGAAAATACAAAGAGACCTACATAATATATATATATGTATGTATATATAAACATACACATATGGTTTTGCTGTCCAGTATAACATATCTCTAACAAAAATACAAATCTTTGTAATTATATATTCTCTCTGAATGATATATAAAAATCTGAGAATATCAATTGTCCTTAGAGAAATTATTTCACTACATACATTTCCAATTTTTATTTTATTTTATTTTTGTGGCCAGTACCAGAGCTTGAACCCTGGAGTTAAGGGTTTGTTCAATTGGCTTACTTATGGCAACTCTAGTACTTGAGCTATGACTTCAGGCTAGCTTTTTGCAAGTGAATTGGGGATGGAATCTCAAGGTCTTTTCTACCTGGGTTGGTTTTGAACATTGATCCTTCAGTTCTCTGCATCCTGGGTAGGATTATAGTTGTGTGCTACTAGCACCCAGCAAAAACCTGTAAGGATCAAGGTTAGAAGTCAGTGTGGGGCAAAAAAATCCCTAAGCCTCTTATCTCAATCAACCAACAAAAAGGCAGAAGTGGTATGGCTCAAGTGGTAAAGTGCTAACTTTGAGGGAAAAACACCAAGCATGAGGGTGAGGCCTTGAGTTCTTGCCACAGTACTGATATGTGCATTATGTGCACACCACACACACACACACTTTATTTTGGCTCACAGCTTTGGAGGTTTCAGTTCATGATTAGTTGGCCCCATTACTTTGGGTCTGTGTTGAGGCCACACATCATTGGGGGAACACATAAAGCAAATTACTCACCTCAAGGCCAGAAAGCAAAAGACAAGAGTCTGGGTCCACTGGTCCCCTTCATGGTTACACTCATCACCCAATGGCCTAAAGACCTCCCCACTATGCTCCAACCCTCTCTAAAATTTTGCCACTTCTCAATTCTGCCACCCAGGGAACCAAGTCTTTGTTAAGGTTTTGAGAGGCAATAGGCCTTTGAATTTTGAGCCATGTGAACATACACAGACACAGACACATATACACATGTAAACATCTAGGGACAGTACTGTGGTTTGAACTTGGGGTTTTCATGCTTGCTAAGCTGATGCTCTTGCACTTGGGAGGCCATCCTCCTGCCCTACTTTTTACTAGTTATTTTGGAGATCAGAATCTAGTGAACTCTTCTACCTGAGCTGGTTTCAAATTGCAATCCTCCAAGATCAGCCTCCTGAGGAACCTAGGATTATAAACATGAGCCACTGGCACTTGGCCGAAGTATATATTTATTAATACTAGCCTGCAATATCTTATTTCTCATAAACAAAGGGCCCATATTTCCCAAAGCATACAAGTACCACCTCTGAATAATGTTATGATCAATAAAATTGCTAACAATGCATTAGTGAGTGTTGTGAACTGAATTGTGAGTTTCCAATATTGATTTGTTAAAGCCTTAACCCTCAGAATGTAACTGTTTTTGCAGATATGGTTTTTAAAGATGTAATTAAGGTAAAGTGAGGTCCTCAGGGGTGAGTATAGTCCAATTTGAACAGTGTCCTTATAAGAAAAGATAGAGTCAGGCACTGGTGGCTCACACCTGTAAGCCTTACTACTGAGGAGGCTGAGATCTGAGGATCAAAGTTTGAAGCCAGCCTGGGAGGAAAGTCCATGAGACTCTTATCTCCAATTAAGCAACAAAAAAGCTAGAACTGAAGCTCTAGCCCAAGTGGTAGAATACTAGCCTTGAACAAAAATCTCATCCACAGTGAGGAAGAGGGAGAAGAAGAGAAGAAGGAGGAAGAGGAAAAGGAGGAGGACAATGAAGATAGACCTAAAGACAACACTATGAGAAAACACCATCCACAAGCCTGAGAAAGAGACCAGAAAAGAAGAGAAAAACCAGTGCTAAAAATACCTTGATCATGGACTTTGAGCCTCTAAAATTCTGTTGTTGAATCCCTCCAGTCTGTGTATTGGTGGAGCAGCTTGAGCTGACTAATTTAGGAAGCAAGGTATGGTCTAGGCAGTGCTTCCACACAATTATTTCACCTATTCCACATCGAGCACATTCTGGACATTTCATTGTTGGATCCTCACTGCAAGGCAACAATATCCCTAGTTATTGTTGTTGTTTTATTTGGCAGCACTGGCATTTGAACTTGGTAGGCAGGTACTCTACCACTGGAGTCACACCTTTGGCCCTTTTTTGCTTTAGTTATTTCTTTTTTTTAGTATATATTTTTATTGTAAAGATACTGTACAGAGGGGTTACAGTGACATGAGTAAGGTAATGAGTACACTTCCTATGGAGCATTGTTATCTCCTCCTTTGTTTTTCCCCTACCATTCCTTCCCTCCCCACCTCCCCAACTCCTCCCTCCTCTACCCTCACCCCCAAAGTTGTAAAGTTCATTTTCAACATATTGTCTTGTACATCTCATTGCTACAATGGGTCAACCTGTATCCTTATTTCAGTATTTTGTTATTTCCCTTCCCCTCCCCAAATTAGAAAAATGTTTATACAAGATGCAGGCCACCAGAATCAAATGCAGTGAAAACGGGTTGTACCGTGGGGGAAGAACATACAAAAGAAACAAAAAAATCACATAGTACATTATAAATACATTAGAAACAACATCAAAAAAGATAAAACCTCTTGTGTCCCTATCTTGGCTTTAGTTATTTCTTGAATAGGGTCTCAAAATTTATGTTGGGCTGCCCTGAATCACAATCCTCCTATTTATGCTTCCTGCATAGCTGGAATATAGGCATATGTCACCATACTTAGCCTTTACTGATTGAGATGATGATGGTCTTACCAGCCATCATGCCTGGTACTATTCTTGGGAAATGCTGGGGCTAACTGTATTTAGATGGAAGCAGAGAATAGCCAGAATGACAAAGAAACTGAAAGCAGCTATTGGGGGGGGGGCGGGGGAGGCACAGAGAGATTCAGAAGACAAAGCAGACATGCCCATCACCTTTAAATGGAATTATGTAGGAGAGGGAATCAATTTTTCCTCCATGGCCTAAGGAGGTACAAGACTATGGGCCAAAGGAAGAAATACCAGGAAGATAGATTTCACTTGAAATCAAATCAGAGTTCTCTAAAGATGGAGCGATATAATTGTGATTTTGTTCTATAGAAGTGAACAACCACTTAAAGCACATGCTGGATGGCATAACTCATGTCTGAAGTCAGGTGCCTACCAAATGAAGGCCAGGAACAAAGGCTGTCCTCTGGACTCTTAATTCTTTTTTTTTTGGTTGGTCGTAGGGCTTGAACTCTGGGCCTGGGCGCTGTCCCTGTGCTCTTCAGCTCAAGGCAAGCACGCTACCACTTGAGCCACAGCACCACTTCCGGTTTTCTAGTGGTTTATTGGAGATAAGAGTCTTACAGACTTTCCTACAGGACTGGCTTTGAACCACAATCCTCAGATCTCAGTCTCCTGAGTAGCTAGGATTATAGGCATGAGCCACTGGTGTCCGGCTTTGGACTCTAATTCTTTTGTCTTTTTAATAAGTCAAGCTTCCAAAAGATCAGTTTGACGTGGTAGAAGGTGGCTGGATAAGTGATTTCTAATGATGGTAACCTTCATCCAGCTGCTTGGGTACAGAACACAGTGACAAAGAGTCTCTATATAACCTGTGAAATTAAAGAATTGGATAACTCACTTTCCCTTTTCATTTATTTATTTTTTCCTCTGCAATGCTAGGGATGGAACCCAAAACCTTATACAGGCTACCAAGAGCTCCACCACAGAGCCACGCTCAGCTTTTCCCTTTCCCTTTTTAGAAGTCTGAAGTCTTACCTCATACATTTCAGAAGCAAGGTGGAAACAATATGGAACCAGTAATTTGGAGAACCTGTTGACCACTGCGTCTTACACATGCTTTATCTTTAATCTTTTTTTTTTTTTTTTGTCGGTTGTGGGGCTTGAACTCTGGGCCTGGGTGCTGTCCCTCAGCTCTTCAGCTCAAGGCGAGCGCTCTACCACTTGAGCTACAGCGCCACTTCCGGTTTTCTAGTGGTTTATTGGAGATAGGAGTCTCACAGTCTTTCCTGCCCGGGCTGGCTTTGAACTGCGATCCTCAGATCTCAGCCTCCTGAGTAGCTAGGATTACAGGCGTGAGCCACCAGCGCCCGGCTAATCTTTTAAGCTGAGACTCAAACTCGAGTTTATGGAGCTGTCACAGCAATGGCCTTAACTCAATTCCTTATGTGAACGTGTGATCCCTAAGTCTGTTGGCTTACTGGGTTTCTAAATATAATAACAATTACTATTTTTATTTGTTAATCTAGCCTACTGTTTTTCAGTAATTAGCCCAGAATAAAGGATACTTCTAAAAGAGGCTTTATATGCCTGGTGGGGATGCAGAGGGGACCCTTCTCTCCTATTTTCTGATTCAGATAATTAACAGGTGAAGTGGTAAGTTTCTGACTAGATTACTATCTTTCTCCTGCACAATGACAATTTTCACTAGTGCAACTGAGACTTTCTCTATCCTGTCTTCTCTCTCTAACCACTTCTAGTCCAACCACTTGGGCAGCATGGCTCAGGGGACCAGGGCAGTGCCTTCTGGCCACAACACAAAAGTCTGAATGGGCTCATTTCAAGCTGAAGGATCTATTTGGTCTTCATTGATCAGCATGTACACTGGGCTGAGATCTCTTAAGCTAGCCAGGAAAACAGACTCAAGAGCAGGGAGTACTCTGTCCCCCCGCCCCCACCTTTTTTTTTTTAAATATTTAATGTGTATGTGCCCAAGGCTAACTTAACCTCTGTTTAAGTCTGAGCTCCACCCTCCTGGGTTGGGACAGAAAACACCAGTCAGCCAGCCTCTGAGACATTAACAGTGCTGAGGGAAAGAAACATGCACAGTGCTTTTGCTCAGGGGCTGGAAAACTAGGAGAATCTTCTCCCTAGTTCAGTAGCTTGCTGGAAAAAAGAAGTAGAAGAGGGTTCCAGCACAGGAAGAAATTACCCTCTACCTTGACTTTCAGGAGCTTCAAACTCTCCCCTTCTTGTCCTGAAGTGTCAGAACTTAGGTCTTTTCCAATACAATCATGTTCCACAATTCAAGAAGGGAACATCTTTAAGCTTGAAGGTTTGCTAGAGCAAGTTGTCCTCTGTCATCTGAAACCTGGCCTCAAAAATGTTCCCTCCACCATCTGCTCCTACTCTTTTTGGCCACCTCTCAGTTTCAGTTAGCCACTATGTTTAATCCATCCAACCATTGTAGAAACCATACAGTCAATCACATGGTTTGAGATAATAGGCCTAATAGGTGGGGAGCTACAGAACAAACAGAAGAAATGCCCCCCCTACCCCGGAAGCTAATTTAGATCAGATGAGCACAATGCTAAGCTGATTAAATACAAAATTTATAAGCAAATATAAAACACAAAGCACATCTAAGATGGAGCAGACCTGGTCACCCTGCTGAGTGAATTGCATTCCTGCTTTTTAAGAGTGTGTGCAGAGGGGGACACAGCCTGCTATGAAGGAACATACATCTCTCAAAGGTTTATAATGGGAAACCAGGTTTTTGTTTGTTTGTTTGTTTGTTTTACTGGTCGTGGGGCTTGAACTCTGGGCCTGAGCGCTGTCCCTCAGCTCTTCAGCTCAAGGCAAGTGCTCTACCACTTGAGCTACAGCGTCACTTCTGGTTTTCTGGTGGTTTATTGGAGATAAGATTTCCATGGACGTTCCTGGCCGGGTTAGCTTTGAACCCAGATCCTCAGATCTCAGCCTCCTAAATAGCTAGGATTACAGGCATGAGCCACCGGCACCCGGCTGGGAAACAGGGTTTATGGTAATACAGCTGGTTAGAAATGCACCGTATACAGGAGAGACAGACACAGAGACTGATGGATCACAGAGAGGTCTTTCAATTTCAGGGAACCTGTAGTGTTTTCACACATTCCATAGGCCCTGATGCACAAAATCTCCAGCTACAGAATTCAATGAAAATAGACACAGTGTAGCAGATGTTGCTGAACCTCTTCTATGACCTAGGATACATCTAATCCATCAATGGTTTTTAAATTTCAGACCTGTGCAATTTACTAACGGTTTGAAAAGAGAGGGGGGGGAGAGGGGGAGAGAGAGAGAGAGAATCAGAATCAGAATCAGAC
The DNA here is from genome assembly GCF_000151885.1 of Dipodomys ordii. Lineage (NCBI taxonomy): Eukaryota > Metazoa > Chordata > Mammalia > Rodentia > Heteromyidae > Dipodomys > Dipodomys ordii. Next base: position 33,026,602 of record NW_012267220.1, on the reverse strand, counting down.
CCATGCATGCAGACAAGTGCTATGCCCCTGAGCTACATTGCCAGTCCCCCCCCTCCCCAAATCTCTACTCCTAATTCTTTCCTCCTCCTTTCCCTCTTTCCTTCCTCCATTCCTCCCTGTCTTCCTTCTTTCCCTCTCCCCTCCCCTCTCTCGTATAGTTCTTGGAATTAAATCAAAGTCTTTATGTATGCAAGACAAGCATTCTACCACTGAGCCAACCCCAGGACCTTGGGAGGCTAACTTGGTATTCTACCAAAAAAGAATACTGCAGAAAAATAAAATCACAATCACTATCAATCTAAAAAAAAGTAAAAACATTTCAGTTCTGAAAAAGTAGATTGGAGCTGGGCAATGGTGGCTCACACCTGTAATTCTAATTACTCAGGAGGCTGAGATCTGAGGATCGCCGTTCAAAGCCAGCCAGGGCAGGAAAGTCCCTGAGACTCTTATCTCCAATAAACCACCAGAAAACCAGAAGTGGCGTGGTGGCTCGAGTGTTAGACTGCTTGCCTTGAGCTGAAGAGCTGAAGAACAGTGCCCAGGCCCAGAGTTCAAGCCCCATGACTGACAAAAAATAAAATAAAAAAATAGAGGTGACATAATCTTAGAATACTAAGGACAGTCTATTAATGGAACATAAACTATATGAGATGAATGTGGCAGTACATACTTGTAATCTCAGGAGGCAGAGACAAGATGCCCTTGAGTTAATGCATGTTGAATTCTATTTCTGTATTCTGAGATTCCAAAATGTTACAAGTCTACACCAATAAAGGCAGTTGGTTTGATCTATATGGTTTTCTTTTTGTTTGTGTGTTTGTTTTGTTTTGGTCAGTTGTGGGGCCTGAACTCTGGGCCTGGGCACTGTTGCTCAGCTCTTCAGCTCAAGGAGAGTGCTCTACCACTTGAATCACAACGCCACCTCTGGCATTTTCTGCTTATGTGATGCTGAGGAATTGAACCCAGGGCCTCATGCATGTAAGGCAAGCGCTCTACCACTAAGCCACCTTCCCAGACCAAGGCAGTTGGTTTTACAGTTTTAATAGACTCTACCCAAGGAGGCTGTACATAGACTCTGGAATTTGGCACTAGATCCACCAGGAGTTGGGGGGATGCTTTTTGCTAAAACTGTCATAGTAATCACAGGGAAGCAGTTTGCCAAACCACCTTAAGAGACAGGCAGTAGAGAGACAACTGCCTTGGCTGCTAGACTGTGATGGGACTGTCCTGTGGAACTGTTGTCCAGAGACAATGTGGCCCATGTGACAGGCTCTAATGAGCCCCTTCTGAAATTGCACAATGGCCCAGACTCCCTGAATAAGTCTCTCTTCTCAGCAGCTACACAGGCTATGCTGCAACCTCCTCTCTTATTTAGCATCCTGCAATTCTCTTCCCCTCTTGTTATCTTTGTCTTTCATTCACTTTAAGTTTCTTGTCCCCTTTTGACCCCTTCATTCTTCAAGCCTCCTTTTGCTGTTCTGGGACAGAATCACCCATCCATTATGGTAGACAGTCACACCATCACTGGAGCTCATAGCACAGCAATTATTCACCCACCATGAACTATTTCCCCTCTTTCTACTGTCCCCTGCTGAAAATGTGTTTAAATCATACTTTTCTCACAGCTAGGAGTGTAGGAAGTTAGAAAGTATTAATGCGAGAAAATAAAGAGGCACTAGTGACTCATGCCTATAATCCCAGCTACTCACAGGAGGCTGAGATCTGAGGATCCTTCTTTTTTTCTTAGTACGAGTCCTGGAGTTTGAACTCAGGCATTGCTCCTTAGCACTTTTGATCCAAGCTGGCACTCTACCACTTGAGCCACTGTAATAACCCGTGGGGCCCGGATAATCAGCGGGGCCCAATAGTCAGGGTGGCCCTGTGGTCCGGCCTGCTGGAGGGGGCGGGCATCAAGAGGCGAGGCTCGCTGCTCCACAGATGGGCCACCAGACCGAGCAGGGCTTTGAGAGGCTGATGTCACAGCCCCACAGGGTGTGCCTCCGGAGGGGCGTGCCATGCCACGAAAGGGGTGGGGCCTGCTACTGGAGAGGGTGGGGCGTCAAGCCCCACATGGCCAGCTGCCTATTGCGATTGGACAGGGAGCAGCTTGGGGGAGGAGCATGAATGGCGGTTTGAAACCATTCATTGGGGAAGGAGTCCTGAGGGGAGAGGAGTCCGGAGTAGACGGGAGTCCTGAGGAGGGGAGAGTAAGGGAAAAACCGGAGCCCTGAGCGGGGTAGAGGAGGGAGTAAGGGAAAGACTGTTAGTCCAGAGGGAGGGAGGAAGGGAGAGCGAGGAGGAGAAGGGGAAAGCCTGCAGGAGCAGAGCAGGGCAGGCCTGTGGAGGGCAGGCCAAGACTCCAGAGGCCATTTGGGGCCTTCCTCTAGAGAGGCCTGTGGAGAGGCGCCTCCCGGAGCAGAGCAGGGCAGGCCTGTGGAGAGTGGAGAGGCCTGCAGAGAAGGGAAGAAAAGGAAAAGCCTTTGGAGCTTTGGAGGGCTGAGGTTTGCAGACCAACTAACAAAGGTCAAGGGGTCAGGGTTGCCTGTTGGAGGCTTGGAGGTTTGGTGGTTGAGGCTGCTCTTGGTTCTGGATCTCTAGCCCAGGACAAGGTAGTCTCAGGACCCCTTTCTGGTGTAAATAGTGTAAGTGAACTTTTGTTCACCTTTCACTGTGCCTGGATGGAGTGTCTCGCTCTCCACTTGCAGTTTTTTAGAGGTTAGTTGGAGTTAGGAGTCTCACAGACTTTCCTGGCATGGCTAGTTGTAAACTACAATCCGCAGATCTCAGCCTCCTGAGTAACACTGGAGTGAGACATCAGTATCCAACAAGCTTATGATATTCTTATCTCCAATTAACCTTCAAAAAGCCCGAAGTTGAGCTGTGGCTCAATTAGTAGAATGCCAGCCTGGAGTGAAAAAGCTAAGGAACAGAGCATAGGTCTGAGACCAAGCCCCAGTACCAGCAAAAAGAAAGAAGGGAAGAAAGAGAGAGGGGGGAGAAGCAGGGAGGGAGGGAAAGAAGAAAAGTAAAAGAAAAAAAAGAAAACCCTGCAATGTAAACTAGTTGTACATGTTGCCATTTTCCCCAAGTTATTTTAATGCTCCATAAGAATTAGCAAAACAGTTTTGTTTTGTTTTTTCTTAAAGACTGGAACGGTCTGACTCACAGGTGCACAATTGACTATATTTGCCTTTCTGTTTGAATTCCTCCATTTGCAGCAAATGGGACCATGGGTGGTCTTACCCATGATACTAAGGGCCTCTCCTGCCCACATCTTATTGAAGGCAACTCCTAGTACCATCTGTGCAGCTTGATAGGCTGGTTTTAGCTGTCAAGATCCTTAACAGCTGGGGAGAGGCAGCTCAGTCACTGCTAGCTATTCTTCATCCCATCACCTCTCAACCTGCCCTACCCACCTCCTCTGACCTCTTGGGAATAAAAGCCATGGAAAAATCAGCCTAACTTAGTGGGGATTATGGAGCTCTGTGTTTAACAAAGTGTGGTCAGAAAATACTGAGGCTCCTTCTTAGCTTCCTGACAAATTCTCCAGAGGATAATGCCATTGAGGAGGGACAGAAATGGATCTTGGAAGAAGGGCAGCAGTGTCTGTCCAGAAAGGAAGAAGGGGATCAGAGGGCCAGCTCTCTGTCCTTAGCTTTACATCATTCATTTGTTCATCTAGGTGCTGGGGATAGAATCTAGGCACCCACAGCCCAACCCCTACACTTCATTTTAGATGTAAAGGCTGAGGATGGCACTCAATGGTACAGCCCCCTGCCTAACATGTGCGAGGCCTTAGGTTCAATCCCTAGCACTATAAAAGAAACAAACACAGAATCAACCTGGGTGTGAGGAACTGGGCAAAAGATGCTAGGAGAATGCCAAGGAGGTTATTGAGAAAAAAAAAAGAGTTGAGAAATATCAACCTGTTTCTTTCTTTAAAAAAAAAAATTAAGCTGGTTCTAGGGCTTGAACGCAGGGTTTGGAAGCTGTCCCTGAGCAATTCAATCCAAGGATTGCACTCTACTACTTGAGTCACAGCTCCACTTCTGGCTTTTTGGGGTGGTTAATCGTAGGTAAGAGTCTCATAGACTTTCGTGACCAGGCTGGCTTCAAACCTTGATCCTCAGATCTCAGCTTCCTGAGTAGCTAGGATTACAGACACGAGCCAGCCATACCTGTCCATTGCTCGACTGTCTTTCCTCATCTCAGTCTCTCCTTTTTTCCTTCTATTTTTTTTTTTGGAGGGAGGTCCAGTCGTGGAGCCTGAACTCTGGGCCTGGACGCTGTCCCTCAGCTCTTCAGCTCAAGGCTAAGGCTCTACCACTTGAGCCATAGCACCACTTCCGGATTTTTTCTTTTTGCTTATGTGGTACTGAGGAATCAAACCCAGGGCCTCAGGCATGCAAGGCAAGCCCTCTACCACTGAGCCACCTTCCTAGCCCTCCTTCTATTTTTTTTAATTTAATTTTATTTTTTTGTGTGTGTCTTTCTATTTTTTTTTTAATGTCAGTACTGGGGCTTGGCCTTGGGGCCTCACACCCTCAACTGGCTTTTTTGCTCAAGGCTGGAGATCTACCATTTGAGCTACTCCACTCTCAGCTTTTTGCTTGTTAAACAGAGATAGGAGTCTCATAGATTTTCTTTCCCTGGGCTGGCTTGGAACAGCCATACTCAGATCTCAGCCTCCTGAATAGCTAGGATTACAGGTGTGAGCTGCCAACACCCTTTTTCTATTTCTATTTGCCATCACCTATAAAATCTGAGTGCAGATGCAACAGTGAGGAGTTGTGAGATGGACAGAGTTGTGTTGTCTAAAGTGCTGAGCATGGCCTGATATAACAATAGGGGCTTACCAATCCCAGATTGTCCTTATAGAGCTACTGTTCAGAATGCTAGGCATCCCCATTAGACAGGAAAGCCTGTACTTGCATGAGAAGCCAGTAAGAGAAAGACCACTCCTTATGGCAAGGAACATAAGAAAGGACTAGGATGGGTCTGGGTGGTGGCATCAGAATGGCTCAGCGAGTGGTAAGCCTGGTACCCAGCCCCAAATGTCTGAAGGATAAACCCAAGCTTAGTACAAGTTGTAAAATTCAAAGATCACTAAGTCAAATCATTGTAGGTTGGAGATCCCTCACATCCATTTTACAGTTGAGGAAATTTAAACTCATAATAGCTGTCTGCTCAGCCTTAAAAGTGGCAAAAGAAAAACAAAATTCATGTGATAAACAGACCAAGGTTTACCTAGTCCCCAAGAGAATATTGGAAAGTCAGAGAAGCAAAATGCTAAGGAGGCCTATAGTTATTCTGTATCTTTGCTTTAGGCTAAATAAAGTCTCAATTAGGTCCTCCGGGGAGTTAGGGAGTGTTAAGTGCCTCCTGAAGCAGTATCACTGATTCTGTTGCACTTACTTTGTCCCTGGACTAAGTACCTTCAGCCAGCATAACTCACCATCTGGACCAAGTTGTCCTTACTGTCCCAGTGTGCTCCCCAGCAATATATCTGTCATCAGTATTGTGTTCTTGCTGCCACCAACACATGATAATCTAATCTGAAAGAAAAAAAGAATTTGGAATGTCTATAGAAACCAACATCATCAAACATCCTGGCTTTCTTCCAGGGGGCTTCAGAAAAAATACAAAAAGGAAGAAGCTACAGTGTGTGGAGTCAAATCTGCAGATACATCTTCTCTGAATCTCCATTAAGTCATTAAGACCAGACTTCAAAGCCTCCAGGCTACTGCTGCAGTGGAGACGTGACATTCCAGGTGGAAGGAAAGATTTAGTGACAAACAGGGAGACCAGAATGTGTTGGATATTTCTCTTCTTGGATTGTTCTTTCATCACCCCCATATTCAATACTTTGTCCTTGTTTTAAGAATGTTTACTGGACTTAAAGCCTTGATTTTGAGTCACAGTATTAAGACCAACTCTTAATTTGGGCAACTAATGATCCATAGTCCCCTCTTGAAAACATGGGGCAGGAGAGCTTAGGCAGGGGCTTTGCCATGGAGCTAAACCCTAGCCTTCCTGTTAATCAATTAATTAATGCCTTATTGGGGCTTGAATTTAGGGCCTGGGTGCTGTCCCTTAGATTTATTTCTCAAGACTGGCACTCTACTATTTGAGCAACAGTGCCTTTTATTGATCAATTGGAGATGTCTCATAAACTTTTCTGCCCAGTCTGGATTCAAACCATGATCCTCAGATGTTAACCTCCTGAGTAGTTAGGATTACAGGCCTGAACCACTAGTACCTGGCTTTGCTGGGTCCCTTGTAGAGCAGATTAAACACTATAAGCCAAACAAAATTTGGGATGAGGCTAAACTACTAATGAACTATATAAGACAAAACTATTTCTTTAATCATAATACTCCTCATTTCTCTGCTCAAAACTTTGAAAGAGAGAAGGAGATGGAATTCTAAGCAGGCAGAGGGTATGGAAAAAGATAAATATAAAAAATAAACTTAAAACAACCTAGCAGAAAAGTACGTTTGATTTGAAAGAATTTTTCCATTTCAATTCTCTATGGGCCTATTCATAACAGAGATATGGTTTCTTAAAATATGATTTCTGCACTGGCTGGTTGGGTCTCCTTAAAAAAATGCCTTCTATATTTTTTCTGCCCCTGTTTCACATGAACTCATAATTCCTGAACACCACCTTCAATGAGACCAGTGGAACTTTAGTAGCTGGGGTGACTCTGACATCTAGTGACACCCCTAAGTGACACTGAGATTTGGACCTCCTGGTGTCAGATTTCAGCTTTTTTTCCCTATCAGGCCACTCTATTTTCTCAACTAGTACACACACAGCACTGAATCACAATACCTAACAAAGCCAAACTGTTTCAAGAAAATGGCAGACTAGTACCAAGTCTCCTTTAAAACACATGTTCAAACTATGAAAGATTCTGTTTGGCTTGGTTGGAACTTTAAAAAAAAATGAATTTTTAAAGCAAGAGCAGTTTTAAATTCCCTCCTGGAGACACAGTTAATCAAGAACAGCCTCTTTTTCTGCAGTGAAGTGGCTGGCCACAGAGGCTCTGGAGTCAGCCTGTCTGGAGTTGTCAGCTTGCTTCCATACCTCACCACTTGCAGGACCAGTGAGCCTCAGTCTCTCACCTGTGAAATGGGAACTGACAATAATACCTGTCACATTATTGTGGAATTTAATGAGATAGCTGGGATGAAGGTATTTGGTACACTGCCTGCTCATAGTCAACATCTGTTAGACGTTAGCTGCTATGGCCTAAGACAAAACACAGGAACAACAAAAGTCTTAAGCAGAGAGATCAAATCTAACATCACTATTTGTATTTTCTACACACTTCTTAGAAAATAAGCTCACATGCTAAGAAACCTATCAGAGACAAACAAATGGATTTAGGAAGGCTAAAGTGAATTGTTGGCTTCTATCTAGCCTTAGCAAGCAGCTTCCTGGAATATCTAAAAGGACTTAACACTTATCCACATTGCTTTACAAGATAGGCCTGAGAAATCCACCCCCAATGACTTGGCAAAGAAATGCCTACGGACCCCCTCCAGCTGCATATTGAAACCATATACAGGGCAGTAGTAGAGAGGTTGCCTAGGCTAAGGCCTGGATTTCATCTCCAGCAGAAAGGATGAGGGACATCACCAGAGCAAGAAAAGAAGAAAAGAGGGAGGGAGGAAAAAAGAAAGAAAGAAGGAAGGAAGGAAAGAAGGAAGGAAGGAAGGAAGGAAGGAAGGAAGGAAGGAAGGAAGGAAAATACAGTATGGGCTGCAAAGCACAGTGGGAGAGGGCCTGCCTCCTCTTGGCTTGGGCAGGTCTTACAAAGGCACACTGCAAGGTTACTGCAGCACTGCCTGTCATGGAAGAAACCAGGTTTCAGTATATATAACCACAGACATCTTCAGCTCTTCCAGATTAGACTCCCAAAGAGTCCTTGTCATCTGAGCTTCCATGTTCTTTTACCCTTCAGAAAAGGGTCTATCTTATAGTATGTCTGAAGTTGTGGTCACCACAAAGTGAGGGATTGGAAGTGTCTTGTGAAGACCTGAGAGCAGACACTTAAATGTTAACAGGAGCCAGGTGTGGGTGGCTTATAAGAGGCTGAGATCTGAGGATCATGGTTCAAAATCAGCCAGGAAGTAAAATCCATGAGACTCTTATCTCTAATTAAGTACTAAAAAGCCAGAAGTTGAGCTATTGCTCAAATGGTAAAGTGCCAGCCTTGCATGATAAAGCGAAGGGGCAGTGCCCAGACCCTAAGTTCAAGCCCTAGCACCAGCACAGAAAAAGAAAAAAATTAGCAGAACTGACTTACATCTCACTGGCCATTTCTTTATAATCTCTTCACGTCCAAAGATAAAATCCCACTAGTCAGTGTAAACTCATTTTTTAAAATGCAGTTATTATCATTAGTATTATTTTGCTGATTTCAATAGCAGCAGGGGGTCAGATCAGGGAGTCTTTGAGCAAGTAGGAAAAGATGTCATTTCTTCTGAGGAAATGTGGCTTACAGCACCCAGGATTTTGGCCAAGGATATAACCTGTTCAACCACATACCCAGGCCTGTAAACATACTCCTTTCAAAAAGTACAAAGGCATCAGGTGTTGGTGGCTCACACCTGTAATCCTAGCTACTTAGGAGATTGAGATCTGAGGATCAAGGTTTGAGCCAGCCAGCCCAGGAAAGTTCATGAGACTTATCACCAATTAACCACCAAAAAAAAAAAACAGAAGTGCAGCTATGGCTCAAAGAGGTAGAGCACTAGCCTTGAGCAAAAAGCTCAGGGACAGCACCCAGACCCAGAGATCAAGCCCCACAACAAACCAACAACAAAAAGTTCAAAAGATGCAAAGTATTTAAAAGAGAAAGTATAAGCCTCTATGCCACACCCCCAAAGAAAAGCCACTATTCATAGTTTGATTAGCAGACTTTTGTTTTAACAGAACATTAAACTTTGTTTGGGGAAGGGGTAGGAAATACAAATGCACTGTGAAAAATTTAACTAGTGTCGGGGCTGGGAAGGTGGGCTCAGTGGTAGTGTGCTTGCCTTGCATGCATGAGGCTCTGGGTTTGATTCCTCAGCACCACATACACAGAAAAAGCTGAAAGTGGGTGCTATGGCTCAAGTGGTAGAGCGCTAGCCTTGAGCTGAAGAGCTCAGAACAGTGCCCAGGCCCAGAGTTCAAGCTCCACGACCAGCAAAACAAAACAAAAAAAATTTAACTAGTGTCAACAAAATATAGTCTAAAAGCCTCCTTCCTACCACTGATCAGCTTACCAGTTGTGTGAGTTTCCAGGCCTTCTGTACATAAATAAGCAAGAATAGCTGATCCTCTGTACACAGGATTTATCACAAGGATTCAACCAAAAATAGAAAATGATTTTTAAAAATCTGCATCTGGGGCTGGGAATGTGGCTTAGTGGTAGAGTACTTGCCTAGTATGCATGAAGCCTTGGGTTCAATTCCTCAGTACCACATACACAGAAAAATCCAGGAGTGGCACTGTGGCTTACGTGGAGTGCTAACCTTGAGCAAAAGAAGCTCAAGGACAATGCCTAGGTCCTGAGTTCAAGCCCCAGAACTGGCAAAATAAAAAATAAATCTGCATCTGTACTAAACATGTACAAATATTTTTTTCTTGTCCTAATTCCCTAGATGGATCAGGTGCTGATGGCTCATGCCTATAATCTTATCTACTCAGGAGGATGAGATTGCAGTTCGAAGCCAGCCTGGACAGAAAAGTCCATGATACTCTATCTCTAATAAACTACTCAGAAAAAGTTGGAAGTGGCACTGTGGCTCAAATGGTAGAGCACTAGGCTTGAGCAAAAAGAGGTTCAGGGACAGCAACCAGGCCTGGAGTTCAAGCCCCAGAGCCTGCCAAAAAAAAAAGAAGAAGAAAAAGAAAAAATAATAATTCCCTAGATGATTTAGTATAATTAATGATGCTTGGGATACAGCTCAGAGGTAGAATGCCTGCCTAATATGTATGAGATCCTGAATTGAATCCTTAGCACTTAGAAAAATAAAAAAGCCAGTATAAAGTTAGTTAAAATAAAAAAGCCAGTACATATCACTTATATTGTACTAGGTATTATTAGTAATCTAGAGAGCTTTTGAAGTGTAGGTTATATGCAAACACTATGCCACATTATATAAGAGACTTGGGGCTTCTTGGGTCTTGGTCCTGAACCAATTACTCTCAGATACTCAGGACAAATGTATTATCTACATTCAATAATAATGTATTGTTTGGGAGTAAAAAGCATTAGACCCAACATGTCTGCCCATCATCTGCACAGTCAACAGCTGAAATAATTCATGTACTTCCATAATTGCAAAACTGAGCATCTGTTAAAGCATTATGATGTATCAATACAGAGGACAAAACAAGAACCTTGTATTGTACATAAAACAGATCACTTGTAGAAAACACATATAACATACAAACACACAGAGATATCAACAACCATACAATATATGCAGTCATTCTATAGATATGCAAGAACATCTGTATAATAAATTGACAGAAGAGAATTACTGGATCACAATATATAAGGTGCAAACCTGTTAAGTGTTGACATATTTTGTCAAATGGATCCCAGAGAGGTTATCTGATCCACAGTGGGTTTGAGTGCTTATTCTCCCATCATTACCATTTCCTTCCAGTCTTTTTATATCTTTAAGTACTTGTGCAAAGGAGTGTCAATTCAACACATCAATTTATGGGTACAATGCATCTTGATCAATGTCATCCCTTCCATCGTTCTCTTCCATTTCTCCTGACCCCACTTACCCTGTTCAAGTTACCTGTTCCATTTTCATATGTACATTGAATATTATGACTATATTTGCCCACCTTTCCTCTTTCTATTCATCTGCCCTCTGTCCCTTTGACTTCCCCCCAACAGCTTCCTGGTGTTCATTTTGTTAAACTGTAAGTTAGTTGTTTGAAGGAGTTTCACCATTGCAATCCTCCCCTGCATATACATAGGTTAGTCAATATGTTTATGTAGCATATATATCATTTATTTAGCCTGAGTAAAAGAAATTATGTTTGTTTCCTTCCTCTCTGACCCCACCCACTCCAATATCACCAAAAGTTCTTAAGGAGCCAGGAAAAATCATCTGCAACTAAGTTAGCATATCCTCTGATGGAATTCACTTCAAAGTTCAGTCCTCTGGGATCCCAATCCAACCCTGAAACTTTGATCTCAGTCCCTAGGCCTTGCAGAAACCTCTGAACTGGGTCCTCTACTCCTGGGGGGTTCTCAGAAATGCAAATCGACCACTGTTCTGTCACTGCCTCTTCCATCACCTCTCCAGTCCCCAGTCCTGTGCTGAATGAGTGGCTTTAAGTGGGGGTGGGGAGGGAGGGAATTGGGGTCAGAAGGAATGGAGGGTTAGGGGAACCCTGAAGAAAAACAGAGGACAAAAAAGCCAACTTGTTTGCTGCTAGCAAATGAGAAAGAATGAGAATGAAAGAAATGAGAAACCTAGACCTGGCCCTAATGATCTGCTGAGGTTTTCTAAAGCTTCCTTAGCTTCATACATGATCTTATTTTGTTCTTGTTTCACAGTAAAAACTAACAAAAAGGGCTGCTTGTCTTGGGGGACAGTAAGGAAGGGGGAGATTAGTACGGAAAACTTATCCTAGTTTGCAGCTGGTGTTGGGGAAGACAGAATCCACAGAAGGTATGGGGGAGCAGGGAATGACACTAAAAGCTACGGCTACCTAACAGGGATATCTGAAAGATGTCCCTGGTCAAAGATAAGTTCCTGGGTAACAAAGTAACAATGGCTATTACTGAGCACATACTGTGTGCAAGGCACTATGCCCAAGCATTCTGTCTCACTTAATCCTTTCAGCATTCCCTAGAAGAACAATTACCCTTGTTCCTTACTGTACTCAGGATACAGCAAAGTTAATGAACTCACCCAACAGCCCACAGCCCAGAGCCTGCACTCAATACTAGCCCCAAGACTAAATCATCCTGCAGTTAAACAACTGGGAAACTTTGATGCCCACCCTATCCACCTCCACCCACATGGTGCTTGCTTTCCTTAATTATTTCAGATTCTAGATTTTCATGTTTGTCATCTTTCGGGATTCAGGCATTACTTCCCCTATGAGTCATATTCTTTCCTAATCTCTTCCCCCAAAACATACTCCAGATGCCCTTGGGTGCGGCTGCCTGTAATGGGTCCACAAGACTTTGAGCCCTAGAGGCTGTGGCCCTGTCAATTTTGTCTTCAGATTTACTGTGCCCAGCACACACAGGTGCCCATGCCTTGCCCCAGTGCTCAGTGAATAAATGTGGCTTGGTGGCCAGACACTGAACTGTAGATTCTACCTGCTTTCCAACTCCCAGTTGGTAGAGGAAAGTGAATGAATGTTATTTACAAAACGCCAAGCCAAACAAGACCCTCCCTTCCCCAACATGCTGAAGTTGTGCTGGGAACAGCCAGAGGTCACCAAATGGCCGCCAGATGGTCACTGGCTGCTGCTCTCTAACTCCAGGGGCCTGGGGCAAAAGGCCCACCTGCTCTCAGGGACCTATGACTGATATGCTATTTTAGGGAAAGCCCAGGCAGTTCCCTCCTCCTACTTCCCTCCTGCCATGGGCTCAGAGCCCAGATTGGCCATTCCAAACATCTCAGGAACCACGGTGGGCTGGGCTGAGCAGAGCAGTGACAAAATGGACAGGATCATTTTCTTCCTCCCTCACTTCTGTGACTTGGAGGCATGGACCAGGGGAGACCAGAGGAGTGGGGTGCTCATCTCCAAATAACTAAGATCAGAGGGAGCAGGGCCTGCAGGGATTAGGACCTCTTCCTCCCTGGGAGAAGTGGAAGGATGCCCAAAGCTGGTATTAGAGGAATGGATGTGTGCAGTTTTTCCCAGCAAAGAGGGCTGAGCAAGCTTCAGGGAGAGAGATCAGTTTCCCTCAGCCTCATTTGCCACCATCCCTTTTTTCCACAGATCAGGGAGGCCACAGGGTGGTCCTGAAGCATGAGGGCCTTTGTTTCTCCCACTCAGACAACTGGGCCTCCAGGCCTATGTGTGCCCCCCTCCCCAAATCTTCCAAATCTTCCCTGGGCCTCCAGGCCTGTGTCCCCCACCCCATCCTCCCTGGCTCTCCAGGTCCTTTGTTATCTCCCAGGGAAGATTGCATTTTGGGGTGGGAAGGCAGGGTTCCCCCACAGTCCTCCAAGCTAGACTGTAACCATCTAGTTGCTGAGGAGCCCTGCAGTCTGAGCATTTGAGCTTCTGGGAGATTATGCACCTGCAAGGCTTTCCTCAAACCCAGAGTCTGCAGATCTAAAAGAGCAGAGACAGGAAGAGGATGGGAAAACAAGGCAACCAAGACTCCATTATTTAGGCCAGGGTTGGGGATGGCCCATGCTGTCTCTGGCTTGCTCACCTTCTCAGTTCACCCTTACCTGCTTCCCTGTGAACAAGCACACGGGCTCTTCATTTTCATTTTTGTTTCTTGCTAAACAGAGGAACTGGTTTAACCATGGGTCTATGCCTCTCAATACCAAATTGGTACTGAGATAACTTGTTCCGTTTCAATCAGGACATATTCTTCAGCCTCTTCTCTTGGGTTTTAGTTAACTCCACAAGAAAAGCACTAGCTGTTAATCAAATTTTAGTCGTGCCGAGGATCAATCTAGGGACTCATGCATATTGGGAACTTTACCACTGAGCCACCTTTCCTGAACAGGGATTTTAAAGAAGTAGAAAGACCAACTCTGACATTCTCCTTTAACAACAAGGTGGAAAAACAGTTGCTAAGTGTCAACATTCAGTTCTGGATTTTGCATGGCTTGCCTTTCCAATCAAATTTGCTGGAACTGTATCTCCTCCTCTGGTAACCCAGGTTACCAGGTTATCCAGTTAGCCCAGATTATCAAATCTCAAATGTGTGCATGAAAAACCTCTGGAGTACAGATACATAGGTAGGACATTTATGTCCTAGACAGTATGGAAGCCAGCTAGAGACAAAGAGAAAGAAACCAAAACAAAAAGCCAAACTAACAAAGTTATATCAAGCTGGGTGCTGATGGATCAGGCCTATAATCCTACTCAAGAAGTTGAGATACTGGTTCAAAACCAGCCAGGTAGAAAAGTCTGTGAGACTCTCATCGCTAGTTAACCAGAAAGAAGCTAAAAGTGGTAGTGTGGCTCAAATGGTAGAGCACTAGCCTAAAGTATGAAAGCCAAAGGAGAGAGCTCAGGACTTGAGTTTAAGTACCTATAGTCTCTCTCTCTCTCTCTCCCCCCCCTTCTATTAAGTATGAAAATAGTGGTTATGTCTAGGAACTAGGTAGGGTTTCCAGGGATCCAGGAGGCAGGGTATGGCAAGGGACGGTGTGGGGTGGATAAATGGGCCCTGATGAAAAGTTAACAGGCTAAAACTAGAGAGATACGCTTGTAGGAGAAATAGCCTCATAAGCAATGGCAGTAGTTCACTTATGCTAAGGATGAGCTCTATCACTAGCTACACTCTAGCTTTTCTTTTCTTCCTTTTCTTTCTTGCTTGCCTGCTTGCTTGCTTCCTTTTTCTTTCATATACTGGAAATTAAATTTAGGGCTATAGGAAATAGACATTCTTTCTCTCTCATACTCCCTGTATATTGTGCATAGACTTGAACTCAGAACCTATGCAGACAGACAATCTAGCACATTTCCAGCCTTTTGTTGCTCTAGTCTTTGTGTGTGTGTGTGTGTGTGTGTGTGTGTGTGTGTGTGTGTGTGTGTGTGTGTGTGTGTGTGTATGCCTGCCAGGACTTGAACTCTACCACTTCAACTTACCTTTTGTTGGAGATAAGAATCCATGGCCTTTTCTTTCTGGCTGGTTTCAAACCTCTATTCTCAGATCTCAGTTTCCTAAGTAGCTAGGATTACAGGTATAAGCCAATAGTGCCAGGGCACTTTAGTCATTTTTTTCAGTAGGGTTGCTCTCAAACTGCCAATTCTCTCTATCTCTTCTGAGTAAGCTGAGTATAACTGTATGCCAATTACTGTTCTCTCATCTGCTAGTCACATAGAGAAATAGCTTAGAGAGTCTTGTCTTACCTTTGAAGGAACTGGCACAGTCCAATTTAGCATTCAAGCTTCCACAACTTTTTCTGGTTGGGGTGAAGACCAGGGAACCTGGCTACTGTTAACTCACTTCACATAGTGACTCCTATTTGTATAACACTTTTGGTGGACTGACATCTACAATTCCACTTGATTCTCTAGACCCGCACTGTGAAGGAGACCACATGGGTTCTTCTGACTTGATTTTGTCAGCTGTATGACGTACTCAAAATCAAAATGACTACAAGTGGCAGCGCAGATGGAAATATCCTTCATAATCAGTGTGTGACATATTTCCTACTTTGCCAGTGGCCCCCAACCCACATCACATCACAGTCCCAACAAAGCCTTAGGAAAAATATAGTTTTGGTTCCTTCTAGGGATAGCTCTGTCCTCTCATCTGAGCCCACCCAAGATTTTGTTTTTCAGAGTCCCCCAGGGGGTTCATGTCCACTGGGATTATAGAACCACAGGTTACATATCACGCTGTGTAAGGACCCAGGGAGAGGCCATTTGAGACCCTTTGTGTGGGTTCCATAGGATACTGGAGGTGCTGTGAGTAGGCTCTGATTAACTGCCAAACCAACAGAACACATCTCCCACCACTCAGTGCTTGCTGAACATTCCCGCAGGCTGTAGATCTGCAGGGTCCAACACCCCCCCCACCCCCATCCCCCGTGGACCACAAAACCTAAATTATGAGATTATGAGGCTGGGGAAAGCTAAGATCCAAGGCAAGGGGGGGGAGAACGAGGTGTAGGGGGAGGTGGTTAAGGGAGGAGGAGAAGGAGGATGCCCTACTCATGAATAAAACCAGCTAGTATTTATTGACTGTAAACTATGTGCCAGGCTCTCACTCCTTTACCCTATATGCAAAGTGTTATTAGCCCTATTATAGAGACCAAAACCCACTTCCCCAAGATGCACAACGTCAGGGCCACAGTGCCCCCTCACCTCATCTTCCCAACGGTTAATCTGTCCACATCCTGAAATTCAGGCACCTTGAAGTCGGTGCTCAGATTGACGGAAAGGGACGCCCACTGATAAGTGGAAGAAAGCAGGCTGCTGGGCAGTTTAGCCCGCTCCCGGCCTCTTCACGCCAAGGCTTGGGAACTACAAGGCCCAGCAGGCCGTAGCCAGGGGAGGGGGCGGGGGAGGGCGTGGCTAGCGCGGGTGTGAGTGAGTCGGATCCCTGGCGCCTCGCCGGCGCAAAGCGCTCGGAGGCTCCTGCGGGCATTGGTGCGGCGGTCTGGGCAGTGAGCGGCAGCAAGCAGGAGCCCAAACGCTGGTCGAGCCGCAGAGCGCTAGGAACCAGGACTGTGCCCGGAGCTGGGCAGCAACGACTGGACAAGCTCGAGACTGTGCTCAACGCATTGCGGCGACCTCGCGTTCTAGGGGCCCTAGCGCGCGCCGCAGCTGAAACAGCCGCGGAGACCGAGGACTTTTCTCCAGTCCGAGGGGCGCCCGGTAGGGCGCAGCGTCCCTGTGCTGCAGTCGGGCTCGCCGCGGCGCCGGGATCCCGCCGGACGATGGAGCCGGGTCTGCTCGAAGCGTGAGGCGCCGCAGATCGGTTCTGGAGAGAGGGGGGCGCGAGGTCTGGAGACCCGGGGCGGCGGACGGGAGCCCTCCCCCCCCGCCCCGCCTCCGGGGCACCAGCTTCGGCTCCATTGTTTCCTCCCGGGCTGGAGGCACCGAGCAACGCCAGGAGCGAAGCGCCAGCCGCGGGGCTCTCGCGACCCCGCGAGGACCGGAGCTGAACCCGGGGGGCGACGAGCCGGAGAGAGGGACGCGGGCACTCGCCCGCCTGTACAAGCCACGGCGAGCTTTCCAGAGTCGGAACCGCTGCGCCAAGTGAGGTAAGAGCCGCGGCGCCCCTAGATCCGGGGCGGGCTTGGCGTCCCGAGCGGCCCCCCGCGGGAGCCTCCTGGCCGCGCGCTGCGCCCGCCGCAGCCCTGCCGTGGCCGGCGCCTCCCTCCACTCCTTCCCCGCCCCTCCACCTCCGGGCTCCCTCCCCGGCCCCCCCCCCGCTCTTCCCTCCCTCCGCCGGCGTCGCCTGCTGCGCCCCTTCCCCGCGCTGCGCCCGCCGTTCCTCCTGCCGCCCAACTTTTCCGCCAAGTCGCGCTCGGGAGCTGGCGAGGCGGCGGCTCTGCTGTGAGTCCGGGAAGAGCACGGGTGGGGAGAAGGTAGCGGACGCCCTGGGTTCCCTGGGTTCCTCGAACTTGGGAGGGAAGCCGGAGTGGGCAGCGATGTGTGTGTGAGTGTGTGTGTGTGTGCGCGCGCGCGCGTGCGTGTGAGCGCGCGCGGGTGTTGCATTCCACTCCATCTCTTTTGGGTCCCTATGAGGATATGAGGATTCTCCCGTTTCAGCAAGTAACTTTACGCGCAACGCTAAAAATGTTGAGGTTTTCCACCTCCGGGGAAGTGGGGGTCCGAGCGGGGGGCGGAGGGGTGCGAGTCCGTCGTGGAGGCGAAGGTTAGCTTGCTTTGGACTGCGTTTTATGAAGGTGTCGTCACCAAATGGCTGGATCTGCTTTAGCGGAGAGTGAGGGAAAATTCTTCTTAGGGGGTTGGGGTAATGTTTTACTTAAAGGGTTTCGGAACGGGTCGGAAGTTTGGAGAAGCGGAGGGTGACGGGCGGATGCTGTGAAGCCGCGGCGGGGGGCGGGGGCCGCTCCGTTCCAATCTGGCTCTTGGAGGTGGGGGAAGGGACGAGGGTTTTCTCCGGTGAGGTTCTTCGGGCAGCCGTGCTTGTTGCTTCTGTGGTCCTGACCCCTCTGCTCAACGCTCCCTCGCCCGCCCCCTCCCCCGGGCTTTGGGGCGGAGATTTAGAAAGAGGCAAGGATTTAACATTTGCAGAAAAATTCATCGACACCGTAGATGAGGTTTGGACACAGCACGTACCCCTCTATCAGACAACCAGGCACCGTTTTTGGAGGGAACCTGCTTCTCTTTTCTGAGGCTAGAAGCTGTGAGCACCCCCCCGCTTTGAAAAGCATTTCTACGGTCCCCCCCTCCCCGTCCCCCATTTCCCAGATGTAGCGGCCGCATCTGGTTCCGTTTCACCCCACACGGGCACACCGCAGCCACATTATTACATCCCTTTTCCTCCCCCTCCCCCTCTCCTAAATTAAAACTTGAGATTCTTCAACTTATTCTTACCACCTCCCTCCTCAGAATTTCTTGAGACTTGGAGATGAGGCTTTGGGATTGGGGGAGGGAAACTTACTCTAGATCCCAATTTATTTAGGATACCACCAAACCACTCACTCTCCCAGCTGCTAGTGGAGGATGGTTGGGGTGCTTTCTAGGTCGTGCCAAAAAGACCTTGGGAAATGGTGTCGAGGTTGTAGAGGATAGCACCGGTGAACAGTTCATCGGCTAGAGGTGGCCTCTTTGGCCTTGGGTCTGGCCTGGCTGTGGACCTGACAGATGTTTCTGGAACCAAAGCATTGCCTTCTCTTCCCTTTAATTATAGCCGGAGTTGAGGGCGCTTCTGCCAGGGTGCGGACCTCGCTGGCCCATCTCGCGCCGCCCCTGGCTGGCTAGCCTGTCTACGCGTCCGTTTTGCACCCTCCCTGGACGGATCTGGGCGCACAGGTGGGGCTAAGGGCAGGACCATGGCTGTCAGAGGCCTTTCTGGATGTTTTTTCGGGTGTTATCTGAGTTGCAGTCAGAAACTAAAGCGAGGTGTTTTACCATTTAAATAACGGCTACAGGTTTGAAAGTGGGGTGAGGGTGGAGTGTCGCTGTTGTTTGAAATGTGCTGTGAGGCCGGAAAGCATTTCGGGATCCAAAATTGCGGCAGGCCAGAGAGAGTTGGTTCCTCTGCTTTCCAATCTCAAATTGAAAACACTTCTCTGGTTTCCTTCTTGGGTCGGTAGTTTGGGAGGCTGTAATGAAATCGCACTTTCTCGAGACATGGTAATTAAGGTGACTGTTTCCTTCGCAGATGTGCCCTGCCCTTTGCACACTCCCTCCCCCCCCCACCAGACCAGTGTTTTTTTTTTTTTTTTTTTTTTTACTATCTAAATTATAGAACCTGTGCTTTGAGACTGTTTAGCAGAAAGTGACCATTTTCCTCCCTTGGCCCAGACTCCCTATTTCCTTTCTGAGGCTTGTTTAAAAGCTAAGTAGCAGGGCCCCTGGGACGGTCCATGGCCTGGCTAATTACCACATGCCTGGGTCATCTCTTCCTTTCAGTGACCGAAGGCCAGCAAGCTTGGCCATTGCCCAATGTCTGCCCTGATGGCCGGCCTCCCTCTCTAATGACTTGTTTACATATTTCCCCCCAGTTGGTTGGGAGAAGCTCCAGGGAGTCTGCTGCTCTAGCTGGGTGACAAGCTCCTTGAAATATCTGTTGCATTTACTCCTAGTCAAAGCTGAGCGTCAGCTTTTTAATGAGGACCATCCGGATTGAGAGCCACTAGGACTCAGACACTCACATGCCAGCAAGAGGGCAGGCGGAAATGTCCATTTCTGAAGTATTTTCACCATGTGGATTTAGGCCAAAGTGAGCACCACTTCCTTTGGTTGCAAAGTAGACAACTTAGGGTACTTCTTTTCCTTGGCCTCTGGCCATGGAGGATGTTAGAAAGTTCCATTTACTACCCTTAGAATAGCAAGCAAAGCCCAGGGGGAAGAAATAAAGGAGCATCACAAATGACCTCACTCCCTCCCACCTTGGTGAAGAGGGTTAGAATGCATCCAGGCATCCCTAAGCCTGGGTTAGTCCTGTGAATTAAGCATTGGGTAGGCAGACTGCAGTCTTAAGGACCAAGGAAAATCCCTGGGTTTTGCTTTCCGTGATGCTGTTTTTGTTTATTTGAGGTATTGACTTGAAACAAGCCTCCTAAAAAAGGAGATTTATTTGCTTTTGTGAGTGTAAGCAGCCAGCTTGGGGGTATTAGCACCTAGCTTCTCTGAAGGCTCTTTTTCTTCCCTCTAGTTTTTGTAATTTCTTTAATCAAAATGGCTGTTAGTTCAAAAGCTTCCTATGAAGTTTAAGCCTATTGCTACTGGTGGAAAAGGAGTTATATAAGATTTATTCCAATGTCTTGTTCTGAAAGAGCCTTACTCACTTGAGATGAGTTTCATTTCCTCTTGGGAAATTTGTCTTCCCATTTGTCTTCCCCAGGGCTCTGTAAAAGGTTTGAATGCACTGGGGATGGTGGGAGTCCAGATGTAGAGCTTTAGAAAAGGCTCTGGTGTTTCCAGAGGGGATTAAATACCAGGCGTGATCTAGGATATTTGTTTTTCCTCTCTAAGGTTAGATCTGCCTTAAACAGTAATTCTCTCCTTACCACTACCCTTGCAATAAGAAGCTGTGTTTGAGTCCATCCCAAGCCTCCAATAAAATAGCACTCATGGAATAAAAGAACCCAAAGAATATGGCAATAATGTCCCTATATGTTCTTGTCTTTAGTAGGCATGTTTCTAAGTTATGTGGCATTGTTAATGTTTTAATTTATTGATGGATTAGAGACAAAAAAAACCATTTGAGGGGGGCTGGGAAGATGGTGCAGTGGTAGAGTGCTTGCCTTGTATGCCTGAGGCCCTGGGTTCGATTCCTTAGCACCACATAAGCAAAAAGAAAAAAGCCGGAAGTGGCGCTGTGGCTCAAGTGGTAGAGCGCTAGCCTTGAGCTGAAGAGCTGAGGGACAGTACCCAGGCCCAGAGTTCAGGCCCCACAACCGACCAAAAAAAAAAAACCAAAAACCACATGTGGCTAGAGGGAACAAGTAGGTCTGTAGCATAGAGTATGAAGATGAAGGGTATAAAATACCATTGTTTCATTTTTTTTGTTCAGTACTGGGGCTTTAGAAAGGTAGGAAGGTCAGAAGTAAGTTTATCTCCCAAGAATACCACTAAGGAGTGTTTACTGTCATTCCTCATGTAGTACTTAGAAGAGCAGACCTTTCACCATGTTGCCATTTTGATCCTCATAACCATTTGATATAACCAGCCATATGATTTAGTCCCTCCAACAAGTGGGAAACTGAGGCTTAGGAAGATTAACTGACTGTCCAAAGATGGGAGGGTCATATAAATGGAAGAACAGGCATTCATTTATTAACTTCTCCAGAGAAGAGGAAGACAAAAACTTAGTCCTGAACTTGTCAGCTAGTTTTCCTTCCATCATTTTTAGATGTTGGTGTTGGTGTTCATAAACTCTTTCTGTTAGAGTTGGGGAGAGGTACAAGGTCACATGGTTCTAGCATTTTCCCATCAGACCCTTTTCCATATCTTCTGTTGGATGGACATTTAGAGAGGAGACTCATTTTCTTCTGGATGGGCTCTTGAAAGAGATATCTGTAGTACTTTCCTGCATGCTGTCATCACTCCTCATAACCATCTAGGATGTAGGCAGGGCAAATACTAGTGGCACATTCCCTTGCCAGTATAAAAACTGAGATACCATGTTCCCCTTGGAGGGAACACCTAGGGGACATTGGGCTCTGACTCCCAAAAGAGGATGAAAAGACTGATGGGGAGCCAGCTGGAAGGTCTCTGGGGAAGCTGATGTGTGCACCTGTGAGGCTGTAGTCACATCTGTCAAGCTGTGAAGGAAGGAAGCTGTTCCTCAGGGCTTTTAAGAATTCATTAATTAGTAGAAAGCAAAGGAGGTGAGGTGGCAGTCCTCAGGATCCCAGGCAGCATGTGGATTAGCATGCTGTCACTGCATTTTCTGTAGTTGTGTGGAATGGGGTAGGTGCCCACTTCTCATTCTAGGAGGCTTTATATTCTTAGCATCTTTGTTTTACAAATAGGAAGCTTCAGGCCTAGAGGAGTAGGGGAGGGAAAGAGGAGAGATTTTTGGTACCTTTTTTGGCAGTGAGTTTGAGGGAAGCTGCTAGATGCATTTCAAATGTACAATCCTGAGGGCTAAAAGAAGACAATCTATAGGCAGCCTATACCTGTAAGGAGGTGGGTAGGCTTTTCAGAGGACAGGGTGACTGAATGGTGTTGTAAGTTAATGATCTACTACAGGTCCAAATTGGTTGGATGTGTTTTGGGGCTGTAGTACCATGTGAGTTTAGGAATGTTCTCCAGTGAGCTTTACTTCTAAAATAGGCCTGAAGTTGTGTCCATCCTGTATCCTGGATGGCCCATCTGAGATCTTCTTAGGACTAAGGATCTTTCTGTCCACCAGAGGAATAGGGAATCAAGACCCTTTAATTCATAGAGTTAACTTGGGTCTGAGTCTTTTTCTTTTTTTCTTTTCTGGTGTTTTGAGAGAGCCTTGTAGCCCAGGCTGGCGTGAAATTCTCAATCCTGCCTTAGCCTTCTTCCTGGTATGGAAATCTCTTTGAGGTAGTGCATATTTATTCATTGATTGGTGCTTTGTTGTTGTTGTTTTCCCCTGTGCTAGGCATGAGTTCTGCCACTGAACTGTCTACACCCCAGGTCAAGAGCCAGTTTATTCAATATCTTATTTGTGTCCTCTAGCATTCAGAAACCCAGTGTTCCAAGTACAAGTGCTATTGCTTACCAACTATGTGTCCTTGGGCAAAGTACTTCAAGCTCTGGGTCCTAGTTTCGCTAGTGCTTAGAGGAGAATAATACTTCTTATTCCCTAGAAATTTATAGGGAGGAATAAACAAGGTTTTTAAATAAATATATGCCTTTCCAGCAAATGTTACATCCATTTCTGGTCCTTTTCCTAAATTCAGAAAAATGAAAGAGAAATGTTTACTTTCTGATTTGAAATAATTAAAATTTTAGAATGCGTTGGTGGGAGGAGAGGGGAAGCTACTTGTAGTGCTTACGGATTTCTGATGGCTGAGCACACATGGACGAAGCCAAGAATCCTGGGGGTTTCTGCCAGCCTGGACTGAGTCACAGGAGAGGGGCCCTGCTTGCTCAAGGGGAGGCAGGGCTGAAGTACTACATTAGGGCATGTTCCGGGGAAGTGGATTCTCTGAATAACTTGGATGGTTCCCTGGAGCATTTAGGACAAAAGCCACCTGGAAGACAGAGATGGATCACCCCCATGTAGCCCAAACGGTGCCCAGAAAGGTTTGTTACTTGTTAAATGTTTAGCAGTCCAATGAGCCTTTTCTTAAGACTCTAGGGAGCTGTTTTAACTTTCACCATCAGAGACCTGAGAAGGGGCAAGGGCATCAGGATCTTTGCTTTAGCTGGGGTCAACATGAGCCATCTTTGAGTCAGTCCTTACAAGAGCACTTGACTGTACAGGGATCTGCCCTTCTCTCTGACCTAACTACTAGACTCTTTTTGTATCAGACATCAGCTGTCACCTTCTATCATTAGAGATAATGGATCTACCTCATAATTCCATGCTCTGAGACCCTTTGTAAATAGCAAGTCAGGGTTGTGTTCTCTCTGAGGGAGGTTGATAGAGAATACCTGTGTCGCATACCATCTTAGAGGTAAAAAGAAAGAATTCTGCAGGGCAAGAGTTGCAGAGCTCTAGGTTCCATCCCCAGCACTGCAAAAATAAACAAATACAAGTACCCTGGAAATATTGTCTTTTAGCTTCTTCCGAGGTCTAGGGAGGTTTATAATGTCCTGCTACTAGTTGCTAACTGGTTGTTAGTTATTTGGCTCCCAGTTCCTAGTTGTTAACCTGTTTCATAGTTGTTCCTCCCGAAGGGATTGGTTTGTACTAAGTGGAGTAGTTGGGAGTGAAATCTTGTCTTGGGGGAGTCATAAACATCTTTACGTCTCCTGCAATTAATTGCACAACACTTTGTGAAGCCCTGACTCACAAAGTGGCTAAATTATTTGGGACTTTCATGAAGTTATTTACTTCTCATATAAATGATCTTGAGGCATATATCTTGGAGAACCTCATGGCAATAATCCCAGCTAGGCTGACACTCAGTGTACATTCAAAATACAGTTATAGATTGAACTAAGTCAGCATTTGATCACTAACTCAGGTGTTTACCTGAGATAAACACTTTAAAAGAGGAGATTTTCAACAGCGATACTCACAAGACACTTTGTTGGAAATGAACTTTATAACTTTGAGTGAGGGAGGTTGGGGAGGAAGGTAGGAGAAAAAGAGGGAGGGGATAACAATGTTCAGCAAGAAATGTATTCATTATTTATGTAATGGCAACCCTTCTGTACGTCACCTTTACAATAAAATTAAATTTAAAAAACAGATTTAATATGGATGGAGCTTTCAGCCCAGGGTTGATTGACTTTGTTTTTTGGGGAGCATGTGGCAAGACAGCACATGGTAGTGGGAGCATCTAGTGAAAGAAACCTGTCCAGGAATGACAGAGAGGAAGAAGATGTAATTGAATTTCCATAATTCCTTTCAAGGGTATCCCGCACTCAGTGACCTAAAACCTTCACTAGGATTCACCTCTGAAAGTTTTACTGCCTTCTAATCGTGCCTCTCTGGGCAACTGCCTTTTGACATGCAAGCCATAACATGAACTAAAACACCCCCTTACTCTAATTAAGAACGGTAACCTGTGATTCAGTGTTGGTAGGCTCAGTTTTCCTTGTTAGACCTTAAGGAACACTTGGAATTGCTTTAAGCACTTTTGGGCAGGGTGACCAGTATGGCATGCTACACCTGTTTGTTTTGTTGTTGTTGTTTTCTCTTTGCTCCCATGCTCTCTTAACTTGGTTGGTTTTTCCCCCCTTTTCCCCAGAGTCAGCTTGAGAAGGAGGATCAAGCTCAAGGTGGAGTATCCATGGAGGTGTGGAGCCTTGTCACCAACCTCTAACTGCAGAACTGGGATGTGGAGCTGGAAGTGCCTCCTCTTCTGGGCTGTGCTGGTCACAGCCACACTCTGTACTGCCAGGCCGGCCCCGACCTTGCCTGAACAAGGTAAGGCAGCAGACTTAGGGTCAGCCTGGACTCCTGAGTTTTGGAAGCAATGTGGGCTGGCATAGAGGTAATATGGTCAACTGGGAAGCTCCTTTCCTAAAGGAGCCATACTTGAGATTGAGTGTCTAGGCTGAGCCTGGTTATAAGCCTTACCAACTTTGTCAGAGGTTGTATGTTCAGGATGGGCTTTTGCTTTTTTCTTTCTGAGGAAAGAGCATTATTAAGACTGTAAAGCCAGTCCTTAACTTAGATGATATAAATGAACAGTGAATTTGGGGGTTAGAACTCAAGTTACACTACAGAAGACATTACAGGGTATGAGAGCTTGATAGTGGCCTCTGGCTTTGAGAAAATTGTTCCAGATATACATCTTCTTTAAGGTTCAGTAGTCATTATCACATGCCAGCCTTTTGCCTCTGACCATGTCTCACAGGCCACGAGGGTGTGCCAGGCAGTCTGCTTTAGAGATACTCTATTTGAAGGATTTTGGAGAGAACCAGGAGGTGTTTGGGCATGGGAGCCTGAGGGGGCATGGGGGCCTACAATAGGTTGGAATTACAGATTATGAGTAACAACAGGAGGATCGCTCCACTGCTAAAATTGTGAGATGGAAATTTTAGGTACAGTACACCTAATGGCTTTTGAAGGACTTGGAAAATTAATGATTGGGCATTTCTGCTGCCAAAGGGTAGTGTGGCTTAGACTCAGTGGTTGGCAAGTAATG
Source organism: Dipodomys ordii (assembly GCF_000151885.1). Taxonomy (NCBI): domain Eukaryota; kingdom Metazoa; phylum Chordata; class Mammalia; order Rodentia; family Heteromyidae; genus Dipodomys; species Dipodomys ordii. Next base: position 33,000,976 of record NW_012267220.1, on the reverse strand, counting down.
GATGAAAGGCTTGGTTATAAAGCAGTGATTGTGTTTACAGGGCTGTCAGGGCCTGTTTAGACGATAGTAGTAAAGAAAAGGAACAAAGGCCATTATGTGAGACTTTCTGGAAGGAGCAGTAGCTAGAGTGGGCCATTCATGTTGCATTCAGTAGTAGAACCAAAGGTAGGATACTGAGCTAGAACCTGCTGGAGACCCACAGTGAGAGACTAACTGTACCATCAGGTAGTGGAGAGAGCACTGCAGAGATAAGTCGACTGCATTTAAACATGCTTAGTGGAGTTACAGCAAAACGCAGTGGGTATGCAAAAGGAAGTATAGTGCTTGAGGTAGATGTAGCATGGAGGGCCCTTGCTAGGTAGCCAAGACTGGCCTCAAACTTGTGCCTGCCTCAGCTTTCTGAGTATTTGGACCAAGATAGTGGGTATGCAAGGGTGAAATAAAGGGCAGCCCAGGAGTCGCGACATGAACAAGAGTACAGAGGCAGGAAGTAGAATGTATATTGGGAACCGTTTGTTGAGTAGGTAGTTATGGAAAATAGTAACACCTGGGAAAATTGCATTTAGTTAGCATTTAAGAAATCTTACGTCATGCTAAGGAAACTATATTTGGTAAGGAAACTGTATTTGGGACACAGTGGGAAATTTGAAAAGTTCAGTGACATGATCTAGCTTTCAGGAATTTTTTTTCCTGAAAAAATTTTTGGTAGTTTGGCAGCTGAATTGGATGATAGGAGTCTGGTGTACCCAAGTTTGCAACCTGCTCTGCCACTTTGAAGCTGCATTACTTGCTTTGACAACTTAGTCAAACACAGTAAACCTTAGTTTGCTCATCTGTAAAATGGGAACAGTGATAAAGGCTTAAATGTGGTGATCCAAATAAAGCACATAATATGTAAAGAGCTAGTAGTTAATTACTGCCGTCACTGTCACTGTTGCAGGTTCTGAATGTTTAGTTACAGAGAGTGAGACTGAAAATAGGCTGGTGCTGTGTAATTATAAAGGAAGGAAAAAAAGAGTGAAGACACTTTAGAAATTGAATCTGAAGATAGGGACACGTTGGATGTTAATTCTAGAAGACTAGAGGAAGACAAGCAAGTGAATCTATATGGGAGTTTTTGGAAAGTAAAGATTTGGATCAGCCACTTAGGATCCCAAGGGCAGTAAGGGCTTTTTCAAACTTTTTCTAACAAACCCTTGGAAGCCCAAGAATGGAGGGCGGAGAAAGCAACCCGTGTAAGGTTTGGGCCCCAGTTCTGTTAGGCAGAAGGGGGCATGTCTGGAAACACAAGCCTAGAATTTTAGAGGGGTGCTGATGATGGAGGAGGAAGAGGAAGAGTTACTGAAGTAGCTGGTTGTGGATCTAGTATAAGAAAGAAAGCAGAGGCCGTGATGAAGGTGTGAATCAGTGGTTGAAAGAAAGTCTTGATGAGGACAAAGTAATGATGGTGAACAAGAGAGCAGGACAAGAGCTGTTAGAAAGCTATAGCTAGTGAAGAATAAAGTTATAGTTTTACCCAACCACTTTGAGGTATAACTCACATAATATAAAATATGCCAGATTGAGGTGTTCAGTGGGATGTGTTTGCATAAATGTCTATATTCCATGGAACTACCACCTTAAAGTGTAGAACATTTTCATCATCCCTAAAACTTCCCTCATTCCCCTTGGTGTAGTCAATGTCCCTTCTGGTCTGCTTTCTGTCACCACAGATTAGTTTTTCCAGTTCTAGAATTTCATGTAATAAGAGTGTGTATCTGTTCACCTGTTGATGGCCATTTGGGTCACTGTATTAGCTTGTTTATTGCTATAACAAAATACCCAACACTGGCTACTTAACAAAGAAAAGAAGTTTATTTAGCACACAGTTGGGGAGACTGAAAAACCAAGATTAGGCAGCCTTATCTGTTTGGCCTGTGGTTGAGGGCACTTCAGGCTGCATTACAAAATGGTAGATATGTCTTGGTGAGAGTATGGGAGAGATCCCCTGGCAAGGCAGGAAGCCAGGGACTCTTAATAACTCATTTTGACAGGAAGGGAACTAATATCAGTTCCTTCTGAGCACAGTGGCCCCCCAGTGGCCTTCATTCTTTTTTTCTGACACTTTGCAACCTTACTACTCTGAGGATGAAGCAATTAACCTTTGGGAGACAGACTCAACCATAATAGTCCCTAATAATTTTGCCTATGATTAATAACTTTAACATTCATGTACAAGTCTTTATGTGGAAATTGTTTCCCTGAATTGCTTTTGTTTTGATTTTGGCTCCACTTTGTGACTGTTGGCTTTAGGGAAAGTTCTTCTCTGTGTGTCTCTGTAAACTTTATTGAAAATGAATATACGTTCACAAGGTCTTTATAAAGATCAAATGAGAATGTCTGTGAAGTTCTTGAATCGTGCTTACACATAGTGAGCAATAAAGAGCTGATCTTAGTTCATTTTTCTGGGAGACCAGAAGACAATCCATATTCTGAGGGGCTTAGAGTGCCTTCCAACACAGCAGTGGGAAGCCCCTGGACTTGGAACAAGAGGAGGTTCCTTGGGTTTTTTTTTTTTTGGTGGGGGGGCTTGAATCTCTGGGCTTGGGCACTGTCCCTGATCTCTTTAGCTCAAGGCGAGCACTCTACCGCTTGAGCCACAGCACCACTTCCAGTTTTCTAGTGGTTTGTTAGAGATAAGAGTCTTACAGAGTTTCCTGCCTGGGCTGGCTTTGAACTGTGATCCTCAGATCTCAGCCTCCTGGGTAGCTAGGATTACATGCGTGAGCTACCAGCACCCAGCATATATACCTTGTCTTACCCAGCATATATACCTTGTCTTAATGTGACTCTTCTACATGGTGGATCCCTCATGAGCTTTGTGATACAGCATATACCCTGCCATCTTCACACAGTAGTTGTGACAGTAACATTGCAAGGGGAAGTCTGTCTTCATAAACACAAAGGAAACTCATATACATAAAGTATATTGTATAGTCTTGGCCATACTATTGCTTTTACAGACCTTATAATTGGTGTTTAAAGATTTCTCCAAAAGTTGAAAGCAAACCATTCAAATTCCTGCTGCAATAAGAGCTTTGAAAAGGTTTCGTGTGTGTGTGTGTGTGTGTGTGTGTGTGTGTGTCCCCTCCCCTTGTTGAATGTGTGTGTGTGTGTCCCCTCCCCTTGTTGAATGTGTGTGTGTGTGTGTGTGTGTGTCCCCTCCCCTTGTTGAATGTGTGTGTGTGTGTGTGTGTCCCCTCCCCTTGTTGAATGTGTGTGTGTGTGTGTGTCCCCTCCCCTTGTTGAATGTGTGTGTGTGTGTGTGTTCCCCTCCCCTTGTTGAATGTGTGTGTGTGTGTGTGTGTGTGTCCCCTCCCCTTGTTGAATGTGTGTGTGTGTGTGTGTGTCCCCTCCCCTTGTTGAATGTGTGTGTGTGTGTGTGTGTGTGTCCCCTCCCCTTGTTGAATGTGTGTGTGTGTGTGTCCCCTCCCCTTGTTGAATGTGTGTGTGTGTGTGTGTGTGTGTCCCCTCCCCTTGTTGAATGCAATTCTAGCGGTCTCTGCAAATGCTCCTAAGGGACCCGGGAGGGCCTGGAGTTTCTGGCTATCCTCAGAAAGTTGATTTAATAAGAGTTCCAGGAAAACCAGTCTCCCTCCTCCACTTCTTGTTCCCTCCTCAAGTTTGTCATCTTAAAGAGCCTAAGTTTGTTTCTGATCAGGCTTTGAAGTTTGTGGGTAGACTGAAGTTGGGTCATAAGCTGAGGGGCAGAATACCCCTTTCAAAATATAAGTACCACCTTAAAAGACATTTTGAGGTCAAAGGAGGATGGTTCCATTTCTCCTCCCCCTAACCACCCCTCCCTCCCCCTCCCTCCCCCCCCCAACCCCAGGATAGGACTTGAGGGAAAAAGGAGTAGATGTGTCCATAACTGCTTGCTGGGTCACTTCTGGCAGTTGGGAGAGGGAGTTCTGCCAGCTTTTCAGTGGTCATGTAGGTTAAACACCTCAGACTTTGGTACAGGGATCAGTGTGTATGAGATATATAGTGTTGAAATATTTGCCTCTGTCCACAGAAACTTGCAACTCATAAGTGGTTTAATGGGCTAGAGTTTTATAGCTCCTCCCACTCACCCAGATTTGAGGGAGTCTGGTGGCCTGCTGAAGAGGGAGAGGTTACATTTAATGGAAAAGCTGAACATTTCCATTGTTGGCTGCAAGGCCCTTGCATGCTGGGTGTGCACCACAAAGCAAGGCTTTGTCTGTGCTCTGCAGAAACCTGCACCCGTGTGAGAGGCCATGGGCATCAAGTTGTAGGGTTCTCCATCATTCTAGAGGTCTCACTCTTGGCCCAAGGGTGTATGCACTGAGCCTGTTGCAGGGGGAGCCTTCAGTATCAGAGGCTGTCCCACCAGCAGACACTGAGGACCAGAGTTGCACAGCTACTCTGGGACATGTTGGGGATGATTCCTACCCCCCCATCTCATCCCTGGCTAAATTTATTATGAATTTCAATCCACACTGGATGGTAAGAAGAGGTCCAGAAGGTGAGTGGAATTTGTGTTGCAAAAGGGGATGTGGAATGCTGTGCTTGAGAACAAGGGTAAAGGACTTTCGTCTGTGGAAACCCACATACTATTCTCTCTGAGCTGCCAGCATTTTACCCCAGGATCTACACTGTGCCACATCCCACTTTCCTGAGATGTGGCTCCACTGCCTAGGGAAGATGTTTGCAGGTATTGGAGGGAGATGGGGATGAGGGGTGAGAGCCCTCAGCATGGGAGAGAATGTGAAATACTCACATGTCCGCCTAACTGCAATGGGCAAGTGTGGCTGAGCCACTCCAAAGCTGTGTTCTTGGCTCTAGCTTCTGCATTGCTACACCATTAGCTTCACTGATTTTCCACTCTGGCTTTGCCAGCCCACTCCCTGAAGTCAGGGGGGAGGAATTTCTTAGGAAGGAAAGAACAAACGGCTGTCCACTGGACTTGCTGCCTAGGGGACAGGAAGGGGCCCAAAGAATTGGGTTCTGTCACCAGATTTCTGTGGCTACCTGGGTTGTGGGGACTACAGGGAAATTCTTCTTCTGGAGCCTGGGGCCCCAGCACAGAAGACAGTGATCAGGGCTCACTTCTGGCTGGGTTGTCTGCTCTTGAGCCTGGTTAGGCAGAGGCAGTGAGAATGTTTTGAGTGGTAATGGATGGCCTTAGAGAAGTGAGTTCTGGGGAGTCATTATCCAGCAGGACGAGAACTGAGTCAGAGCCTGACCAGCAGCTGTACCCTGTTTTTACAGTGCCTCATTACTGTGGGGCTGCTGGGGGCTCCCATTCCCCTTATAGATACCACCTTTGCTCCCTCTTCCTTCCCCAGCCTGGAAATGAGAGAACTGTTCCCTGCTGACCGGAGAAGTCCAGCTGCTGTCTCCAGGGTTCTGGAGTTCAGCTATCCAGGCTTTCTGCTCATTCCAGGGAGACTAGGGAGAAGGGCCAGTCACACTCAGACTTGACCCACAAGTGCTGTCTTCTCTCTGTCCATGCCCCTTTGATTCCCCCCTTCCTCTGGGTAATTAGTGATTTGGGCTCAGAGCTAACTGCCTGGGTCATAGGGGTCTGGGCACATCCCAAACCTTAGGAATTTGCTCTGACTTCCAGTGGTTGGTAACAGCCAAATTAGGGAATGACTGCTTTGACCCTCCTAGCCTGCAGTAGACAGGTTACCACCAGGCTCAGTGCCTGCCTGCCCTTCCTGCTCCCACTCCTAGCCCTTGACTCACACCACCTCTTACCTTTCTACTTGTTAAAACAGTACCTGCTGCCTTCACTCAAGGTTCCTCCCTGAACACTGTGCTGAGTTTGTCCCCTTAGTTTCAGGCACTGAGAAAGATCTGTTCCAGCATTGTTTGAAACTCAATGCTACTTGTGTATTTGCATAGTGTGTGCTATTCTGCTTCTGTGGCACAGCAGAGCCTCCTGGATGGCTTATGAAAGGGAATGCCACTGTTTCTCAGGGTGGGAGTGGACACATTGAGCCCCAAGTGGGTGAGAGGGTCAAGGAGTTTAGCAAACTGGTTATGAGCTAGGGCAGGGAAAGAGAATATAAAAGGTCAATAGTAGCATTTCAAGTGGTTAACCAACAGGTAAAATTTAGCTTCAAGCTTATTTATCCTTTCCTGTTTCCTTCAGATCTTTACTAATTTTCATCCGTCTATCCAAACATCCATCCATCCATCCAAACAAGTCTCTTCCTTTTCTCTTGAAAATAATATGCATAAGCTTCTTGTTCTAATTCTAGCTACTCAATAGGCTGAGATCTGAGAATCATGGCAGAAAAGTCCATGAGACTCTTACTCAGGGACAGCAGTACCCAGGCCTGAGTTCAAGCCCTAGTACCTGCCCAGGCATACACCTATATACACACAGACAAACAAAATAGTAAAACATCCATGAAAATAACGTACTCTTTGTTTTTGGTTGGTTGTAGGGCTTGAACTCAGGGCCTGAGCACTTCTGGGTTTATAAGTGGTTGATTTGGAGATCAGAGTCTCCTGTAATTTCTTGTCCTGACTGGCTTTGAACCATGATCTTCATACCTCAGCCTCCTGAGTAGCTAGAATAATAAGTATGAGTCATCAGCTCCCATCTAACTAAATAATGGACTCTATCCATTACAGGCATACACCACTATGCTCAGTGTGTTTTCTATACTGGGTATTTGTCCTCCTCCTTTTTGATTTTTTTTTTTAATCTGCTACTCCATTCTTAGTTTGAAGTTTAGTGTGAGGGCCATTTCTGGCTTGTTTTGTCTTCCACTTTTTTTTCTTTCTGACTTCTAACCTAATGCTTTACTTTGCCTAATAGTATAATGAAAGCTTTTTTTTTTTTCTTTTTTTTCTCACCTCCTTGCTAGAAATTGTTTCCAGGGCTTCATGTTTGTTAGGCAAGTCATTTATCACTGAACAACACCAGCTCCTGAAGTTTTTGTTGTTTTGAAATGTAATCTGAGTTTATCATAGAAAATGTAGAAAATACAGCTGATCACGGTGGTGTATGCCTGTAGTCCCAGGTACTCAGGATTAGGTGGTGGTGTGGTGGTACAAATCTTATCCTGTCTTTTGGGGCAGCATAAATAGGATTGTATCTGACACTGGCCCTAGGCAAAAGATGAGAGACCTTCACTGAAAAAAGGAGTATAGGGCTGGGGGTGTGGCTTAGTGCTAGAGTGCTTGCCTAGCATGCATGAAGTTCTGGGTTTGATTCCTCAGTACCACATAAGTGGAAGAAAGTTGGAAGTGGAGTTGTGGCTCAAGTGGTAGAGTGCTAGCCTTGAGCTAAAGAGCTCAGGGACAGTGCCCAGGCCCAGAGTTCAAGACCCATGACCCCCACACACACAAAAAAATGAGTAGAGATGTGAATCAAGTGGTAGGTAGAGTGCCTGTATAGCAAACAGGAGACCCTGAATGAGTTTAAGCTCTGAAGGGGGAGGGAGAGCGGGAAAATTAGATTTGTTGAGAAGAAAAAAACTCCTGTATTACCATCACCCAAAAATAATCACTGTGGACTGTGAATCTCTGATTTCCTCTCATACATCAGAAATGGGATATATACAGTGAATGTTGATTTATAGCTTAAGTTTATATTTATCCCCACACAGAAATTTTTTAGCATATTTAATAACTACATAGTATTCTATTGGATGGGTGGCTGTATAGTCCTCTACTGTCATGCAGCAGTTTTTTTTTTCCAAAATTTTTTATTATTTTATTTGCCAGTCCTGGAGTTTGAACTGTGGGCTGAGGCACTGACCCTGAGCTTCTTTTGCTGAAGGCTAGCACTCTTACCACTTGAGCCACAGAGTCTCTTCCGGCTTTTTCTGTTTATGTGGTACTGAGGAATCAAATCCAGAGCTTCATGCATGCTAGGCAAGCACTCTTACCACTAAACCACATTCCCAGCCTGTGCAACCGTTTTTATTTGTAGTAGTTTGCACTGCAGCAAACATATTTTACAAATAAAATTTGTCCATGTTCAGAAGGAAGGCACAGGGTTTTAAGTTTGATCCTACTACCAAATTGCTCCCCAGAAAGGTTGTATCAGTAAAGGTCTTTGAAAATAATACTAAATACTATTTGTTACACCTCTCCACTCTGTAATCTTTACTTTTTTATGCCTTTACAATCAACCACCCAATGGGCCTAGGTTATATTCCCAAAGTTAAGTGAATAAAGTGAGGTTCCACGACTAGGTGACTAGTATAAGGTTGTATAATTAGTTAATGTGAGGAGGAACTGGGTCTTTTGCATTCTGCACTGTGCTGCATCCTTGTATCAAGTTTCTACACAGAACTTAGATTTGACTTTAAACCCTGAAGCCTCCAACTTTTATCTCACAGGAATCTGGCTTCCTCTTCCTTTGTGGTGCTTGTCTCTTGCTTATCCTCTCTGTCTCAGGTGTGTGAGTTACCCTAAAGGGGTAGTTCTCTTGCTAGATGTAATCAACAGAACATAACTCAACCTCCAGGGCTAATGTCAAAGATTCCCAAGACTTAAGATGCTATGCTTAAGTCTGCAGTCCAGTAATGTTTTGATGCCTAAACTACCTTCTAAAATGCTGTGTCCAAATGTGGCCAGGTGCAGGTACCTGTGGCTCATGCCTATGCCTGGCTACTAGGAGGGTGGTACTAAGACTGTATCTGAGCTATTTTTTTTTTTAAATTATTTCTGTTGGTTGTGGGGCTTGAACTCTGGGCTTGGGTGCTGTCTCTGTGCTCTTCAGCTCAAGGCGAGTGCTCTACCACTCTGAGCCACAGTGCCACTTCTGGTTTTCTAGTGGTTTACTGGAGATAAGAGTCTTACTTTCCTGCCTGGGCTGGCTTTGAACCAGGATTCTCAGATCTTGGCCTCCTGAGTAGCTAGGATTACAGGTGTGAGCCACCCGTTCACGGTTATTTTTACTCACAGTGGGGCACACTTAACAACCCGAGCTATTTAGGAGACTGAGATCTGAGGAACATAGTTCAAAGCCATCTTGGCCAGGAAAGTTAATAAGTGTCTTATCTCCAATTAAATTACCAAAAATTATAAAATTTTAGTAAATTTTATAACAAATAAATAATAATTTAAAAGTTGGAAGTGAAGATGTGGTTCAAATAGTAGAGCCACTAGTCTTGAGATGAAAAAGCTCAGGGACAGCACCAAGTTCCTGAGTTAAAGCCCAGGACTAGCCAAAAAAAATTTTTTTTAAAGCAAAAAGCAGGGATTGAGATTTGACACAAGAGTAGAGTGACAGCTGATTAGTATAAAGCCCTGAGTTCAAACTCCAGTACTGACCATAAAAGAAAAAAAAAAGGATCTTGTGATCCAACAGTGTGGTGAATGATAGTTAACAATGTCACAAGGTTCAAAGACCTGGGACATTTTCAGTTTCTTGTAGCTACCAGTATAATGAGAAGAGACAGGTTATCCAATTTTTTTCTTAGTTGTTTATATTTATGAAATTAATGCAAACAATACAGTGTCGTTGAGCTAATCACAGAATAGTTACTGGATTTTAAAAAAAAATTTAAATTAAAAGAAATTTTAAATTTTGGACTGGGCCTGGGCATTGTTCCTGAGTTTTTCTGCTCAAGGCTAGTGCTCTACCTTTTTGAGCCGCAGCTCCACTTCTAATTTGCTGGTGGTCAATTGGAGAAAGAGTTGCCTTTCTTGCCTGGGGGCTGGCTTTACACCATGATCCTCAGATCTCAGCCTTCTGAGTAGCTAGGATTACAGGCATGAGCCACCAGCACTTGACTAATTACTAGCTTTTTTTTTTTTTTTTTGGGTCCGGTCGTGGGGCCTGAACTCTGGGCCTGGGCGCTGTCCCTCAGCTCTTCAGCTCAAGGCTAGCACTCTACCACTTGAGCCACAGCGCCACTTCCAGCTTTTTTCTTATGTGGGCTGAGGAATCAAACCCAGGGCCTTGAGCATGCAAGGCAGTTGCTCTACCACTGAGCCACCTTCCCAGCCCTAATTACTAGCTTTTAAAAGTATATATTAATTGTGGTAACTTGTCTGAAGCACCCCCCAGAAAATGCAGACCTTCCTTGATGAAAGCTGATGAATGTTTTCTTTTGGTTCTATTAGTTGGTCTGTCCGTTTTAGGGAGGAAACATCAGAAACATCATGGAATTCTTTTTTTTCCTCCCAGTTCTGGGGCTTGAACTCAGGGCCTGGACACTGTCCTTGAGTACTTTTTGCTCAAGGCTAGCACCCTGCCACTTAAGCCACAGCCCACTTGCTTTTTCTGAGTGGTTTATTGGAGATAAAAGTCTCTTGGACTTTCCTGCCTAGGCTGGCCTCAAACTATGACCCTCAGATCTCAGTCTCCTGAGTAGCTAGTATTACAGGCATGAGCCACCAGTACCTGGCCCCTCATGAATTCTTGAGTGGGCCATTCTACTCTCATGGAAAATAACACTGGTCTTAGCCAGTGTTAACTCTTAAGACTTGCAGATAGAATAAATGGCTTATTTAAGAAAAAGTAGCCAAAGGGCTGAGAAGGTGGCTCAGTGGTAGAACGCTTGCCTTGCATGCCTGAGGCCCTGGGTTCAATTCCTCAGCACCACATAAGCAAAAAGAAAAAAGCCAGAAGTGGCGCTGTGGCTCAAGTGGTAGAGCACTAGCCTTGAGCTGAAGAGCTGAGGGACAGCACCCAGGCCCAGAGTTCAGGCCCCACGACCAGACCCCCCCACAAAAAAAAGAAAGAAAAAGTAGCCAAAGCTCACATAAAAATAAATACATTAAACCCAGGTTCTATGAGGTTGTCTGAAATTGTATAGGGTAGCTTCATCTCTAAAGTGAAGAAATACATACTACAGCTAGTGTATATATAAGATGTATGCATTTGCATACCTGCTTACATGTGTGCAGTCATGTGTTGCTGTGATGTTGCGGGGGGGGGTGTTCTCTTTGAAGATGTTGTGGAAACATCAGGCTTGTGCTTGTGGCCTTCTGTAGCATAGTTTCCTATCTATCAAGGCTCTGTGATGTGTATGTCTGTGTATATGGTAAGCTATGGCTTCTAAGGCCATGATGAGCAAAACAACATAAGATGAAATCAAGCACAAGAGGAAATGGTAGAGCCAGGAGACAGTAAACCCAAGATGTCTGAGGCTGCTGCTGGTGTAGTACAACATAATGTTTTACAGAAAGCCTTTTATATGTAACTAGGAGTATACTCTGATGATAAAAATGTATAGTGAACACAGAAAATGTCAATCGGCATTTATTATCAGATATTATGTACTGTATATGATTGTAGCCACCATACTTCTTTTTTTGTGTCACTTGTGGGACTTGAACTCTAGGCCTGGGCGCTGTCCCTCAGCATTTCAGCTCAAGGCTAATGCGTTACCACTTGAGCCACCATGCCACTTCCAGCTTTTTCTGTGTACTGGTGGTACAAGTTTTTGTATTTCTTTATAACTATCACCGTTACATATTGGTCCACTGTTGACTGAAACTTTTTGTAGCATATGACCGTCTCCTCTCCTTCCATCCTTTCCTTTCCCCTTTATATATGAATTTCTTAAATTGGGCTTACATATTGATGATATTAAATTGAAAATACCATAGGTCAAAAATGTATCTAGTACATCTTAATGTACTGAACATTTGGGGTAGTCTTTTTATCTTAAATATGCTTAGGACATTTACATTTGCCTTCCACTTGGGCAAAATTATTTTTATACAAAGCCTGGTATAGTGGCACATACCTGTATAATCCCAGCTGTTCTGGTAGTTGAAGCAGGAAGAACTTAAATTTGAGGCCAGCCTGCCTGAAGAACTTCCTAAAACCCTATCTCAAAAAAAATTTTTTTAAAGGGTGTAGTTCAGAATTAGAATATTTGCCTTGCACATGGAAAACTCTGAGTCTAATTCCTACTGTGACTTACAAAAAGTATAGATTATGAAAAGCATCTAATATCTCAAGTAATTTATTAAATATGTGTATATCCAGGTAACCCTGGCAATAGACTACATATTATTGTTGTTTACACTGGTCATACTGGTGCTTCCTGGGAGCTGAAGCTCACTGCTGAAAACCAGCGTGATGTATTGGCCTGGATAAAAAAACATAAAAATACAGTTTCTATGTAATATATGTCACTTTCCTACCACAGTAAAGTTGAGAGATCTTAGCATGAACCATCCTGAGTTGGCTGGGGACTATGTATATATATTTACACATAAATATTTTAAAGTATCTGGTACATATATATAATTCTTTTTGAATAGATGAATGCACAGGTATGTAGCAATTCTTTTTATTTTGGCAGTACTGGGGTTTGAACTCAGTATGGCCTTGAATTTGCTAGGCTAATGGTCTACCACTTGGGCCACATCCTAACCCCTGTTATTTAAAAAAATAACAAAAAACACCCAGCGTTAAAAAATATTTTTTATTGTTACTACAGAGATAATGTACAGAGGAGTTGCAGTCACATAAGTCAGGTAATGAGTACATTTCTTTTTGAATAATGTTACTCCTTCCCTCAGTTTCTCCTAGTTTTTCCCTCCTGTCCCCACCTACAAGTTGCATAGTTCATTTTCAACATAGTGTCAACTGAGTACCATTGCAACCTTTGTTCACCCTTTGTGCATTACTGTGCTAACATCCAGCTTTTAAAAGGAAAATCTAGTAGACAGGCTTGATGGTTCATGCCTGTAATCCAGGCACTTTGAGGCTCAGGTAGGAGGATTTCAAGTTCAGGACCACATGGGCTGGGCTACATAAGAAAAACTTATGTCTTTATTTATTAATTTTTTATTGTGAAAATACTGTACCGAGGGGTTACAATTACATGGGCAAGATAATGAGTACATTTCTTATCAAGCATTGTAGCCTCCTCCTTTGTTTCCCCT
>NW_012267220.1:32985690-32987128 GCF_000151885.1 Dipodomys ordii | reverse complement strand
AAAAAAAGAAGTAACACTCCCAAATATCCATTAACTGTAACTGGAATGGGGTACATTTACACAATGGAATAGTACTGGGCCATTAAGAGGAATGGAGTACTGAGACACATTGCAACATGGAAGAAACTTGGCCACATGACACAAAGTGAAAAAATCCAGTCACGAAAGATGATACATAATTCTATAGTATTCCATTGAAAGCAAATATATGGAATTGGCAAATCTATAAAGATAGGAAACCAATCAGTTTCAGGTGGGGACATGACTAGTAGGGAGTTTCTTTTAGTAGTAAAAAAAACATTGTAAAATTGTGTTTCTTTTACAGCCGAATATGTAGCTAGCTCTCTACATCTGTAGGTTCTTTATTTGCAGGTTCAATCAACTATAGATGGGAAAAGTATGTCTGTACTGAATATGTGTACACTTTGTTATCATTATTCCTAGACATTATAGTGTAACAACTATTTACATAGCATTTACATTGCGTTATGTTTATAAGTAATCAATAATCTAGAGATGACTTGAAGCATATACAGGAGGGTGTCTATGTAAAAACAACGCTACAATATGGGCTGGGAAGTTGGCTTAGTAGTAGAGGACTTGCCTTGAATGCATGAGGCCCTGGGTCCAATTCCTCAGTACCACATAAGCAGAAGAAAGCTGGAAGTGGCTCTGTGGCTCAAGTGGTAGGGCACTTGACCTGAAGAGCTGAGGAACAGCATCCAGACTCAGAGTTCAGCCCCCACTCTTTCATATAAGAGATTTGGGCATTGGTGGATGTTGAAGTAGGAAGGTACTAGAACCAGTCCTCACATATACCAAGGGACAAACAGTACAAGAATTTAATTGTGTATTTTGAATTCTTAAACCCAATATGGTATGTATTTGATTTTGGTACCCTGGGTATTATATATACATTTCCTGAACTAGCTAAGGGAAGGGGAACAACAAAATGGTGAGACAAAGGACAAAAGGGGAGCCTATGCAACAGCAATACTCACAAGACAATATGTTGGAAATGATCTGTACAACTTGCGGGGGTAGGGAGGAAGAGGGAGAAAAATGAGGGAAGGGATAACAAGTTAGACAAGAAATGTCTACCTTACATAACTACCTTAGTTATGTAAGTGTAACCCCTCTGTACATCACCTTGACAATAAATTTTTTTTTAAAAATTCAACCTCTCCCCCAGCAATATGATATGGAATTGAATAGGAATATGGTTCAAACAGTAACTGTTGTACAGAAAACTAGAATGGATAAACTAGGGTAAACTGAAGCCTGCCTGAATGTTTCAGTGGTAGACTTTTGAGTAGTCTGGGGCAGGAGGGTACGGGATTGGTGCTGACAATTGTCAGTAGAAGTCAGATGGCAGATAGGAAGGAATATATTGCCAGGTTCCTTAAAGGCTAAGTAGAATTGTAGGTATTGCCCTTTA
>NW_012267220.1:32977314-32985640 GCF_000151885.1 Dipodomys ordii | reverse complement strand
CCAAAGTTGTAAAGTTCATTTTCAACATAATGACTTGTACATCTCATTCTTGCAATGGGTCCACCTAACTTATGTCTTTAAAAACAACAACAAACACTAGAAATAGGAAGGTTAGGAAACGGTGAGAAATAGTTACTTCTACCATGTTTTGAGCTTTGTCATCTTAACACAGTGGTCTTCCCTATCCCTTGGAGGGTGCATCAAAAACATTGTTGTCTGTTCTCATCAGTTCTTGATCTTGAAGCAGGCAGGGACCAAACTTGCTGATTCAGACAGGTTCCCAGGATACTGCTGGTCCTGGCATCACACCTAACAGAAACTCTAAACTCAGTTAATTCCCCCAAAGTCCATGTGCTGAGTATTCTTTCCATTTAACCATTTTCAAACAACTTGACAAAGTTAAACAGCTAGTAAATTGGTGGAGCTGTGAAGATGGACCATCCAGGGCCTACGTGGAGAAAGACAAAACAGGCATGAGGACGGGAGGTGGGCGGTTGAGTCTTTTTTGCCTTGGAGGTATGTGGACCAGAAGGACAGGAATAGGGAAGTGGTCTCAGTACTTTCTGAAGAAAGATACCTTTTCCTGGAATACCAGCCTACTTTAAGTCCTTATCATGACCTTGAAATGCTGATGAGTTTTCCTCCTGCTTAGAAAGCCTTTCTGCATCCAGCAATCTCTGCTCCCTTATGGTCAAGGGCTTATTTTTGGAATTAAGGTTTATTTTCCTTAGGTTTTAGGAATTCACTTTTGAATCTTAAGCATCAGGTTTCTTTAGTCAGTACTAAATGAAACTACCCCTTGGCAGTCAAAATTCTCATGCTGTTATTTGAACACATTCAAGGCTATATTAATGCATGAAGAGTACATTTGGAAGTGGTATTTGTCTTTTCACTACCATTCAGATTCCTTAGTACATCTGAAAGATGTGTTTGTGTAACTGTTCTCTTGGGATCCTAAACCACAAGCATCAGAAAGAAACAGTGAAGTGAATCCTTGAAGAACACAAAGACTTTCTGCTAATCTGTCTGAGAGGAAATGTGATGAGGGTGAAGGTACAAGTGGCCAGAGGTGGGTGGCCAAAACACAGTCCTCTTTGCTTAAGGACATTTAGACCAGGACTCTTCCCTCCATCCCTCTTTCCCCTCAGAAAGAATAGATCATTACTCATGGATGGGGGCAAGGCAGGATGCCAGTGCCCCTTGATCTAGGGATGCCCAATTGAAACATTGGAAGGGACCTAGAACATCTTGAGTCAGCCATCTTTTGTATTTCTCCCATGTGTAACAGGTCTGAGAGGGGGTTACACAGTAAATGGTAGGATTAGCCAAAGATTTCTGATGCACTGAGCCAGTGACAACCACAGGAAGTTCAGCCTGGGTTTAGGGCTAAATAGTTTTTAGAAAGATCTCATTGTGGAAAGCAGGAATCTCTGCTCCAGGAGATCCCCAGGTGGGACCATAGCAATATAGATACTGGGCCTTCTACCTTCTCTTCCTGAGAGCCATCTATCTTGGTTAGAGATTCTGATGACCATGGTCTTCTAACTCACTACCTGCTCACCATTTATGCTGTGGGCACCAAAGAGACTGGAAGGCTAAATGGATTCCTGGCATGTGGGTGAGTGGGACATAACTGATACTCTCAGGATTTCATGGTTCTTTTGGAACCAATCTATGCCACCTGTGACTTCAGATCTTTGGGTTCTTGGACCAATAAGTTTTTCCCTAATGTTTTAAAATCTATGGAAGGGCCATTGACCTACTTTGTCATCAGCACAATTTTAATAAAAACTGTTTATGACCATCATCATTTAAATTTTTTATTAGGGAGAAATTTTCATAACAATTTGCCACTTTAAAGGTAACTTTTTTTTTTTTTTGGCTGTCGTGGGGCCTGAACTCTGGGCTTGGGCACTGTCCCTGCACTCTTCAGCTCAAGGCGAGTGCTCTACAGCTTGAGCCACAGCGCTACTTACAAGGGTTTCTAGAGATAAGAGTCTCACGGACTTTTCTGCCCGGGCTGGCTTTGAACTGTGATCCTCAGATCTCAGCCTCCTGAGTAGCTAGGATTACAGGCGTGAGCCACCGGCACCCGGCAAGGTAACCACTTTAAAGCTACATTTTTAAGGGACATTCAGTTCCTCCATACTGTTGTTGTACAGCCACTGCCATCATGTGCTTCTAGAACCTTTTCACCTTCCCTGGCAATACGCGTCTCCTTCAGCATCTCAGATCACCAAAATACATTATTTCATTTTAATAGATTACTGCCTGTTTTCCTTAATGTAAAAATAAGTTGTTTTGTTATTTGTATTTCCTGTGCTTGAGATGGAACCCTGGGTCCCTGGAGTGCTAAACAAATGCTGTACCACTTAGTTACTATCTCAGTCCAGGGTGTGTCTTTTCTTTAGATTGGAAAAATTTTCACTTTATAAAGTCATTTCTATCCTCACTCTGGTGTGGGCAGTGACCCTTCTTAGGCAGGGGCTTGGTGAATTGGGCACTTAAGCACCCATTGTGGGGTAGAAGACATATTCTGAAACAGCTGAGGCCGGGGAGTAATGCTTCAGCAGAGTTAGGGAGCAGCAACTTTCCTGCCCAGCTGCTGGCATTTCCTTCCTCAAACCTGCCAGCAGCTCTGAGCCTGGGGGAGGGGCGGCCTTTCAAGGTCTGTCAAAGTGGGAGAGTTGGGGGCTGGGCAGTACATTGTTTTCTTTAAGGAACCTGGTGAGACTAGAAGGTCAGAACACCTAGCAGAGGGAACTACAGGGTTACCTCTTCCCTGTTGATCCATCTCCTCCTCCCTCCCCCACACTTAATGATCTTTCCATTACAGATCCCAGACCAGGAAGTGCATGACAGGTCGCAGCTGCAGACACATGGCTGGGAGGCCTGGGCCCTGGGCCAGTGGTGGGAGGGTTGGATCTCTCCTTCTAGCAGCAGGACCCCAACACAGACAGAGACAGACACACAGACACACACACACACACACACACACACACACACAGCTAACTAGCTAGAGCCCATCCTTCCCACCCCTACCCTCAGTTTACACTCTGCATAAATTGTCCTTACCAGATTTAGGAGCTTCCCATCATTCCACCATTGAGTAGAGATTCCTGCCCCCTTATTCAAACTTTTAAGTCACAGCTATAGCTTTAGAAACTTCTCCAAGGGCTTGGTGCTGGGGCTCATGCCTGTAATCCTAGCTACTCAGGAGGCTGAGATCTGAGGATCTCAGTTCAAAGCCAGCCCAGGCAGGAAAGTCTGTGAGACTCCTCACTAAACCACCAGAAAACCAGAAGTGGCTCTGTGGCTTAAGTAGTAGAGCACTAGCCTTGAGCTGGAGAGCTGAGGGACAGCGCCCAGGCCCAGTGTTCAAGCCCTTCGACAGGGTTGGGTGGTGAGTAGAGGGATTGATTGGAGGGGGGAGTGGGGAGACAAGACTGGACACTTCTCTAAGGGAGTTGCTAGGCACTGCCTTAGGCCTCCCAAGCAGTATGTTGTCCTCTCTACAATTCCAGAATACTAGATCCAAAATGTTTTCAGGGGGAAAATAGCTACAAGAGAGAGAGCTTTGGGCTGGGAGGTGGCTCAGTGGTACAGTGCTTGCCTTGCATGCCTGAGGCCCTGGGTTCGATTCCTCAGCACCACATAAGTGGGAGAAAAAAGCCAGAAGTGGTGCTGTGGCTCAAGTGATAGAGCGCTAGCCTTGAGCTGAAGAGCTGAGGGACAGCGCCCAGGCCCACAGTTCAGGCCCATGACTGACCAAAAAAAAAAAAAGACAGGAGAGCGAGCTTTGCAAATATAGACCTAGATTCAAATCACAGTGAAGGAGCTGGACCCTTCATCTTCCAGTCTCCTTTGGGGATGGCTGGTTCCTCAGGAAATGTTAATTTACCCTAAACTGTGTCCTAGAGTACAGTTGTCACACAGGCGTTTGTGTCTCCACCACCAGCTGTGTTGTTGGCTTCCTTCCCTGAGTTTGCCCAGGCCAGATTCTTCTGGTGCCAAATGAGAAATGGTGACAAGCTGGTTGGTGGGGATGCTGTCCTTCCCCGTAACTGTCCTTACCTTCCTTCTCAAGTTCTTTCTGGTCATGAGATTGGAGGAAGAAAAGCAAAGCAGATTGGGAATCAGTTTGGGAATAGAGAAAAAATTCTGTACTTTTTATAGCTTAGTTGGTGGCATTATCAGTAAAAACAATTGGGGCCAGAACTTCTCCTGAGAACTAAAGATGGGGAGATTTTTCTTAAGACAACTCTTGAGTGCATTCCTTTGTTAATCACTTAATTACACCCCTTCTTTGGGCCGGGAGTGCTCTCTTTACAGTGGGCTATTGCCAATTGGAGGAGGAGACCAAATCTCTATGGTGAGAAATGCACATCCAAAGGAGTCATCAGATGACCCAGGCCCAGAAGTTTTAGTTCCAAACTCAGTTCTGATGCAGAGTACATTACCCCTTACCCTAACCTGGCTCTCTCTGCCTAAGATTGAGAGAAACTTCTCTTTTGGCCTGGGGCTGCAAGCCAAGTGGGGTTCTGCAAACTTCCTTCTGCCAGTTCCTAGGGAGCTGATTTTGGGGGGTCGTGAGGCTGGCTCAAGAGCTGAGGCTTTGGCCAGCAAAGGCAGCTCTGTACTAAATTACAGTGACGAGGTGAGACACACAAAAGAACGAAATCTTTTTTTAATAAAAACAAAACAAAACTCCAGCCCCAAGCCCCTGGGCTGCTGAATGGCGATGGCTTCCTGTCAGGATTAGCCCTGCTGCCTGGGCATGTGTGTGCTGCCTTTCTCCTCAGGAAATACCTTTAGTAAGCCCTGGTGGGGTCCCCATGGCAACGCGTGAGGGGACCTGCTGACTGAGGCCTTTCAGCCTGCCATTGTTCCCCCAGCCCCTTTGTGGTGAGCTTTATTGCTGCCCCTCTGGCAAACACAGCAGTTTGCACCGTTTTGTCAGGGTGAATGTGGAGTTTTTACATTTTAATGGGCTCTTCTGGCAGTGGTCCATTTGCATGCAAAATGTTCCTTCTTGCTCCTTTCCCTTGATTTAAGGGGAAAAAAGCTGCTCTAACCAAACCCCTGAGTGGGTTAAGGTACTGGAGAGCCCGAATGATTAGAGAGACCCTGTTAATTGATTGGTGCTCCTGTCTACCCTGACACATACCTGTGCTTTTCTTTTCTGCAGCTTCCCTGTGTTTTGGAGACCTGATGGACTACCTATCTTAGGGCTCCCCAACATTGTAGAATGATAGGTGTTAACCCAGGATTTCTGTGAGATTTCACCATTCTGGCTTGGTCTTGCCAGACTTTAGTTTTCAGTTCCATTTCAGAGCCAAAATAACATAGTAGTAGTAGTAGTAGTAAAACCCTTTGCAGAGGCCCTCCAACCCTGCTGTGCATTGCTTTTAAGTTGCTTTCAAAGCCACCCTGAGTTCCTCCCCCACCTACAATTGCCTTCTCATTTATCTCTGGGGAACTTGTGCCCAATCTGTAAACATTCCTAGAGCACCAGTTTCTCTCACATTACTCAAGAGGATGATGGCCTTTCTCCTCTAATTTTCTTAACCTAGAACTCTCAAATCAAGAGGATTTAACAGGGATGACAGAGATTGCGAGCTACTCAGAGACATCATGCTAAGGATTGAGGTCTGTATTTTGTCTATGTGGAGGGTGGGTGGGTGATTCAAGCCCTTTGGTGCTTAGATTGTTTTGACCATTCCTGACCTGAATGAAGATACACATATGGATGAATGGCCAAGTAATGTCATCAAGTGCAAACTGAAGCATGAGCATTTTCAAGTTTAAGAGAAGGAAGGTCTGGAGAACTAGTGAAGATAACTGGAGATGAAGGAGAAAGGGAAGTTAGAAGCAAAGTCTTTTTGTATGGACAAAAGCAAAATAAAAGGTCCATGAATTTGGGAATGGAAGCTGACAGTCTAAAGCTGGGACCTCTGAGGACATGTGATCTTGAGAACCCTTCCAAAGGGAGGGTGGACCAGCCCCCTTGCCTAATGCTCTTAATCTTCACAGTGAAGGTCATCAAAGGTCATCAGCTGTAATCTGTAATCTAGGTTGAGGGGTTTAGGTGACACATGACACCCAGGGAATTCAGGAGAGAGGGCTGTGCCTCAAGTGCTATAGTAGTACTTGCTGGACAGCCTTGGACATGAGAAGAACATGAAGGGGCCCAATAGATCCTACATCTAATTCTAAGCTGATCCTTATTTTGTGACTGACTGAAGTCTCAAAGCTCCATTTGCTCATGCTTTTCCTGGAACAAAACAGGAGTAACATGATCATGAATAAGCATTGCCAAAATAGGGCAGGTCTGCCACATGACAGTGTACCCCCTGCCCATTTCCTCACCTGCCAGCTATAAGTTAGTGATCATATGACTATGATGTGAGCCATAGGGTTGAAAGAAGGATGGGAACAAGGGAGGATAAACCAAAATCCCATGGGAGATGGCAGGAGATATGAGTGCCATTAGACAAGATCAAAGATCACTAAGCTCACCTCTTTGGAAGTCAAGAACTATAACAATACACTGAAGGTGTGGGCTGCCTTTCAAAGATAGAGCTGGCCCCGTGGATCTGGAGAACCATGCCATCTGGGCAGGTCTGATCCCAGCCCTGCCATTTACTGCCTAAGTATGCTGTCTTGAACACATACTGACTCTGTGCCTTAGTTTCTCCTCTCTGAACAAAGGCTGGAGTTCGATGAGTTAACCCATGTTGAGAACTACACTTGAGGGATGGTAGGCTCTCATCTATGTATGATAGAGAATAGACCTTATAGGGCTTCTGTGAGGGTGAAATGAAATGGTCTGGAGAAGGCTTGGATCTGTGTATAGGATATTTCCATATGCTATGATTATTGGCCAGTATTGATATTCCTGTTTGCACAGTTATTTAGGAATCCCTAGATAATGTACAGGATGGCATGTGGCAAATGGCAAGAGCTTTGCAAATAAATCCTTACTCTTCACTGAAGTTAAGTTGGGGGTTTGGAAATGGATAACCTCCAGGACAAATTGGTTATTAGGGGACCATGACTGGTGAGAGGTATTTCAAAGTACATTTTTAGCGGTATACTTGCATTGCTTGCACTACTGTGCATTGATAGTCTCTGCAGAGAGATGTATTCCTGGAAACTTAGTGATTTTGTTCTCATTGCTATCTTACATGTTGAAGTTATATGTTTTACTTTGCTTTTAATTTTTTTTTTCTGCCATGAACCTGTTGTAAAGGCTATTCACTTAGGCTCTAGTTTTATAAGCCAAAAGCCTATGTCCAGCTGCCTTTGTTTAGCTCTTTTATTTTCTGGTTGTCTCATGTTGCAGTAGGAAGTACTTCATATATTCCAAGGTGTTGTGTACATCTTGTCACCCTAGATAGGTAGGCCATGGCACATCTTTGATATTTTTATTTAGCCCAATTCTCTTTGCACAGTGACCAGGGCTCACAGATAGACAATGAGAGCTGTCCTGAAGAGAGAGCTCTCTGTCATCTGTGTTTTCAGGAACGGAAAGGATAACAGGCTCTGTCCATCCCCTCACCTATACAGTATCCATGGCTGGCAGAAACCCTGAGTTTTAGAATCAAGAGCTTAGATCTGACAAAAGACTACCTGTTGACCTGTTCTGACATAAGCAAAATGCCATCTTATTAGCTTATTGGGAGTTATATGGTGACAGTATTTGGGAGGCAAATAGGGAGAGAAAGGGACTCACACAACACATTTTCATTAAGAATAGTCATGTTCTTGATTTTAAGCACCACTGGAAAATCCTTCACACGTGTGTACATGTATGCATGCATGTGTGTGCACATACTTGTATTTTCTAGCTGCTTGCTTAAGGATTACTTAAAGTGTTGGACTCTTTCTGTTTCCGATTTCCCCTGGAGAAAAGTAATTAATGTGTGAGACCTTTCCACAACCCTGCAATGTGTCTAAGGACTAGCAATCTCCTCAATTTTAGATTTAACAGCTGAGCCAAGAACCTTGTTTTTTGTTTGCTGATGCTGCTTTTTCTGCTTCCTCTTTTTCTCCCTCTTTTTCTCTCTTTCCCCCTCCTCTGCCTCTTTCACTCTCTTATTTTTGTTTTTTGTTATTTTGTGACAAGATTTGCCCATGTTTAGGCTGGTCTCAAACTTGTAAGTCTCTTGTCTCTTATCTCCTGAGTGCTGAGATTACAAACATACATTACCACACCCAGTTGTTTGCCTTTTTTTTTTTTTTGCCAGTCATGGGGCCTGAACTCTGGGCCTGGGCGCTGTCCTTCAGCTCAAGGCTAGTGCTCTACCACTTGAGCCACAGCGCC
>NW_012267220.1:32914859-32973844 GCF_000151885.1 Dipodomys ordii | reverse complement strand
GCTGACAATTGTCAGTAGAAGTCAGATGGCAGATAGGAAGGAATATATTGCCAGGTTCCTTAAAGGCTAAGTAGAATTGTAGGTATTGCCCTTTATATAGTATAGGAGCTTGATCAGGAGAATAACACCTCAGCACACACGAGGGGAAAGGAGATTCAGAGGGGGTCCAGGCTCGTACCACACAGAGAGGCCATGTAGGACAAGGTTATCCTAAGATGATACCTGGACAGGGAGAAGATGAGGCAATCTAGAGATACATTTGGAAGAGCATCAAGATCACAGTGATTGTATCAGGAGAAAAGAGAGCTGATTTGTGAGGCTTTTTATAGATCATGTAGAAGAGTTTTCTTTGCACATTCTTGAGATTGGCTGGAAGTTATGAATCCAAACAAGAATCTCCTGCAGTAGGTTTCAGCTAGGCCAGATTTTTGGGCTCCTTTCTCTTAGAGGCAAATGCCCTGTGTTCCTGCTGTGTTATTATAGTAGTTGGTAACAAATTTTCATCTCCAGAACCTGTGGAAATTGGCCATGTGATGTTAGAGTCTAAGAATTTAGTTCATTCTTGACTGATGGCTGTTGTAGGTCACGAGCTGCAAAATATTTAATCAGTGAGGTCACTTGAGGGAAATGAGACTTGATCAATAGGAGTGTCTTCTGTTTTCCTGAACGGTCAAGTCCAAACTGCTTTTTTTTCTGCCTTCATTTGGCAAAACCACAAACTATTAAAAATGGAAAGAATGACTTTCCTAAAGGCCCACAGAGGCTTATTTTTAATCAACTGTGTGTTCAGTTCACCTTTGTGGCATTCCATTTGACTGGACTCAGAAAAACAAATGTGTTGTATGTAACCATAACCCCTCTGTACATCACCTAGACAATAAAATTAAAACAAAGCCAAAAAAATGATGCAACAACAACAAAAAATGTGCGATGGCCTAACAATTTGAAACCCTTTTAAAACAGCACCTACTTCTGATGGCCCTGAAGAGGCCAGGATGTGAGGCCCCTTGGAGAAAAGCCACTTGCAGTTGCTGGTACCTTCCAAATGTAAAAGTAGACAATCTGTTTATGTCTGTTTCTCTCTCTTACTGGGATATGAACTGAGGGCTTCAAGCTTAGTAGGAAAGCCCTCAATTGCTGGACCTGTGTCTCTAGTCTTCTATTATTTTTCAGATTGGGGCTTACCTTTTTGCCTTAGCTTTAGGCCATAATCCTTTCCTACCTATGCCTCTGCAACTGGGATCATGAGTATGGACCACTAGAGACTGACTGGGTTTTTTGTTTTTGTTTTGGTAAGTCAGAATCTAGACAACAACCAGGCTGTCCTTAGAACATCTAGGCTGTCTCAACCTTCTGAGAGAACCATGACTTCAAGCTCCCAGTTTTCTTTTTTTTTGGGGGGGGTCCGGTCGTGGAGCCTGAACTCTGGGCCTGGGCGCTATCCCTCAGCTCTTCAGCTCAAGGTTAGCCCTCTACCACTTGAGCCGCTTCCGGCTTTTTTTTTTGCTTATGTGGTGCTGAGGAATCGAACCCAGGGCCTCATGCATGCAAGGCAAGCGCTCTACCACTGAGCCACCTTCCCAGCCCAAGCTCCCAGTTTTCATTTGTAAGGTTCCTAGCAGAAACTTGAATTCTTCAGAAAGAGTTGACAGGTGGGGGATAGGGACAAGGCTGAATGATAGAGCAAGTCTGTGGATTTGAGCCTCAGCTCTGAAAACAAGTTGAGAGATGAGAAAGGAAATTAAGATAGGAAGACAAGGAGACTGTGCCTTTGTCATTTATTTAGCAACTATTTATTGAGAGCAGCTCTCTGGGTGCTAGACTTAGATATGGCACATCCCACTGTCTAACCCAAACAAAGGAGTGAGAAGTGGCTTCTCAGAATACCTGACTAGCAAAGGGCTGGGTGCCCTGAGGGACATGGGACAGCTTTGAGTTAGAACAGGGGTGTGGGAAGAGTACATACTTTGAGAGCGAGACCCATGACAGATTGCACTTGAGCCTCCAATGATGAACTTGTGGACCTCTCTAAGTCAGTAGAGACCTAAGTAAGGTGGCAGGTATGAGAGGTAACCAGGATGTTCTTTTGGCGAAAGAAGAGATGGGTTTAAACATTCTGAAAGGAAATAGAAACTTTCACTTCCTGCTTGTGAGTGGAGAATGGGATGTTCTACCGTGACAGTTGGCATTAGGATGTGTTGGGGTCATGGGCCTTGTTGCTAGCATGTAAAAGCCAGCCCAGGAGAGGGACAGGTACTCTCAGAAACTCCAGACACTCCAGACACCCTGGCAGGACCAGGGTTTTTGCTGTTTGTTTGTTTTTTTGCCCAAGATAGAGAAGTTGGGCCAGGGTGATAGCATGTTGGGGGGGAGGGGGACGGTAAGCCCAGCAGAAAGGGGTTTTGTGTACAGCAGTTTTTGCTGCCAAAGCAAGTGGTGTTGTGGCAGCTGCAGGCGTCCATTCCTAACACAGGCATGGGTTCCAAATCCTCTGGGCTGACACCTGTTCGCTGGAGGCTCCCCTGAGCTGACCTCTCCTTAGGCTGTCCCTCTCATATGTGCATCTGGCTTGCTGAGTCATGTGAACAACCCAGAGCTGAGCCCCCACCTTGCCTCCGTATGACCAAAAGTGCCTGCTCTCAATTTGGGAGGGGACTGCTGGGTTTGTAAGGGGTGGAGTTTGTTCACAAGGGAAAAGCGCTAGGGCTAGCCCAGCCAAAAGGAATGGGGTGTTTCTCTGGAAAGTGGCTGTTCAGGCAAAGAACTAAGCAGCATGTGGTGGGAGGGAGGCTCTGGACACAAAGAAGTCCTGGAAAGGGTCAACTTTCCCACTGGGATGGAGGGAAATGAAATGTGATCTGCTTAATGCTACTGCAGCTGCTTCCTAACTTTGCCTCTTTCTTCCTTTGACTTTTGGAGGAAGTGGGGTGGAGAAGGGATTGGGGGGTGGGGGTCCCACATAGCCAGCTGTTTCCGACTGCCCTATATTCTACCTCCTAGTTCCACAGCCTCAAGGTAGTGAGGCGTGGGATGTACAGCTTGCAGTGGCTAGCGTAACTCCCTTTGTCTCTCTCCTCCTCCTCTCCCCCCTTTGCTCTCTTCCTGGCCCCCATGGCTGGCTTCAGCTCAGCCTTGGGGAGCCCCTGAGGAAGTGGAGTCCCTCCTGGTCCACCCCGGTGACCTGCTGCAGCTTCGCTGTCGGCTGCGGGACGATGTGCAGAGCATCAACTGGCTGCGGGATGGGGTGCAGCTGGTGGAGAGCAACCGTACTCGCATCACAGGGGAGGAGGTGGAGGTGCGGGATTCTGTGCCCGCTGACTCCGGCCTCTACGCTTGTGTGACCAGCAGCCCCTCTGGCAGTGACACCACCTACTTCTCCGTCAATGTCTCAGGTTGGTAGCAACACCCTCTCTTACCCATCCCTCTGGATTCGCTCCTCTGCCTCTCTGTGCTAGCCTTGGGGAAGTGAACCTCCTTCCCTTCCATTGATCTGCCCCTACTCTGCTTCAGACACTGCTGGCCACTAACACTGCTCCCTGCCCGCTGCGTGGCTTAGCTCTCAGGAGTGACTAAGTAGGATGGGCCCCAGATTAGAGATCTGGAACTTCAGAGTAATACCTCAGAGGTAATTGCTGATACCCTTGGTGTGGTTAAGACCTTATGATTTCCCCACCCAGATCTGTGGATGCTGAGTGTGGATGCTAGTGTTCATCCTGTCATGTCCTTGCCATTGAATTTGGTACTCCATTTAGTGATTAAAACACCAGAGCACGTGGTGAGGTCTACCCTGTGATGGGGAAGGACCGAGGTGCATATTGCCATCCCACGGGCTGGGTTGAAACAGCTGATGGCTGGCTCCCAAAGCTGTTTGAGGGCAGCCAAAACATCCTGGAGCTCTGTGACTTTGTGAATATGCCTCTTTCTGAATGTGACTCCATCCCACAAAACTAGCATTCAAGGAAGTAGAACTGAAATCTTTATCATACCTTTTGTGTACCCAAGATGTGGACTTAGGACCTCCTTCTAGGCATCCTTAGAACCAGCCCTGATGGAAGGATTGCCTTCTCCATTCATTGATCCCCACAATGCCTGGAATGATAGGGAAAAGCTCTGGTGTGTACCTTATTGCTGACCACTGTATGGAGCTCATTCTTATGCAGAATACATAGTTAGGAAACAACATTAGCAGCTTTGGGCTCCCCATGTGCTCTGGTTAAGAAGGGCAATTCCCAAGACTTGGCAGATTCATGCAAAGAAGATATCTATTACAGGCTTTGAAAATAGCTTCTAGCCAGAGTGACTATAGACTATCCTGGGTTTTCTTGTGGCTGGTGTCCAAATTAAGAGTATACAAGTTCCCTGGCTGCTATCCTAAGACCCGGGCCACTCAGGTGGTTACTGTGAGCTGAAAGGGAGCTTTGGGGTTCATAAACTTAAGAGAAACGATGGGCCCTACTGGAGCTATCCAGTGCAAAGGCTTCTGGGAAAAGTTGGCAGTGCCCCAGGTTGTGGAAAAAGAGGATGGACACTGGAATATGCAGCTCGGTTTCTGTCCCACAGGAAGAGCGTCACTAAGGGAAAAGTGGGACTGTGAGTCCTTATGGATACGGGTGTCTGTGTTCATCTCTGATGCATTGGAATGTGTAGGTGTTTCAAGGAAGCTCAGTGCCCTCTTCTTCCTACAGATGCCCTCCCCTCCTCGGAGGATGATGATGACGATGATGACTCCTCCTCTGAGGAGAAAGAGACAGATAACACCAAACCAAACCGTATGCGTGAGACACAGTTTCCTATCTTACTGCCTTTGGGGCCTGGAGTTTTGGGTCTAAGAGGGAGGAGGCCTGGCTGAAGGGGGAGGAAGGAAGCAGAACGGCATAGATGTCCCTCTGACTGTCCTAAAAAGTGCTAGGCATTGGTCACAGGCATGGAGCAGGTGGGCAGGCACCAACAGATTCTGCCTGACCCTTGCTCATAAACTTGACTGTTTCTCTACCCCATCTTACCTCTCTTGGCTTTCCATGGACAGCCGTAGCTCCATATTGGACATCCCCAGAAAAGATGGAAAAGAAATTGCATGCAGTGCCAGCTGCCAAGACAGTGAAGTTCAAATGCCCTTCCAGTGGGACACCAAACCCTACACTGCGGTGGCTGAAGAATGGCAAAGAATTCAAACCTGACCACAGGATTGGAGGCTACAAGGTACATCTGTGTGTAAACATGTGTTTGTGTGTAAATGTATATGTAAAAGCTATAAATAGACGTATTTCTCAAGTGGTAGAGCACCTGCCTACCAAGCACAAAGCCCTGAGTTCAAACTCCAATACCACCAAAAAGAGGAAGAGATTGAGATTAAAAAGCCTTACTCTTTTCATTGTGGGTTTGGGTTTTTTTTTGTTTTTTGTTTTTGCCAGGAGGGTGCTGGGCATTGAATCCTGGACCTTGTGCATGCTAATAAACATATACATTGAGCTATGTTCCCAAGTTCCTTTATTTTAAATGCTTTCTAACTGTAATGGTAATGTGTTTCCATCTTTTTTCTGTGTATGGTTTTTACAGTTAATCATATTGTATATATAATATAACTTCTTACCTTGTTATCTGTTAACATGCTAATATTAGTCTTTGTTATGTCAAGCATGACTGAAAATTAGTTTCATGGCTGCCTGATTCCATTGTTTTTTTTAAACCCATAATTTAATGAACTATTCTGCACGGTTAGGTATTTTCTAGTATTTTACAAATTACATAATATTGCAGCAAATGTCTTAATCAGCATTTTAAATGTGCTTTCTTAGGACAGATTTGTGGAAATGAGTTAATCAGGCCAAAGAGTATAAGCATGTTAGGTTCTACATATTACCCAATTCCTTTCTCCTTTGCTCCATGCTCCCTTTCTTCTCTTTCCTTTCCTGTTTTCCTTCCTCCTTTTACCTCTGCTTCCTCTCTTCTTCCCTTTGTTCTCACTTTCCAGTTTGTTTTCTTTTTCTGTTATTTTTCTTTCTGGCACTAGGGATTGAACCCAGAGCATTGCTCGTATCTCTGTCACTGAGCTATGTCCAAAGCTCCCAATTACTGTCTTAAAAGGGGAAATTAATCACTTTCCCAGAATATGAGAATGACAAGTTCCCTAGACCTTTGCCAACAAATTTAGTGATCAAAGTGTTTCATTGTTCTCTTGTATTTTATTTTGTTGATTAATGTTAGAGTTTTCATGTGTTAAGAATCTTTTCTTTCCTTTTTTTTTAAAAAAATTGTCTGTTACTTCCTTTGTTGATAATTCATAGGAAGAACATCTTGATCTTCGGGTTTGGTCATCCTCTTAGAACTGTTTATATCTTGGCTCACCTAGCTTCTCTTTTATGATTATTCTTGTGTGAGAAAAACAAGAGAGCTCAGGAATAAACAGGGGGAAAGCTTTCTGCAAGTTCCTGTGGTTCAGACAGGATGGGATGGCATTCCTGTCCATAAAGATTGCCAGTCAAATGAGAGGACAGTGATCGATGCGTTAGTGGAGGTGCAGAGGGAAGGGTGAGAAGAAATCTGACCAGAGATTCAGCTGGAGAGGAGGGGTCAGGGTTTGAAAGGTGTCCAAGGCTGTCAGAACTGGTAAACCATTCCAGTCACAAGCACAGAGATAGAAAGTTCCTTGTGAGTTTGGGAGAGTTTGTAGAACGTACATTTGTCTAGATCATGGCTGGCCAGTTAGCAGAGTGTATTCTTTTTTAAGTATAAATGAACCGGAGTAGGGACCCTCTATGCCTTGTTCTTGCCCATACTAAAGCACAAGGCCATCTGCTACTGCCTCTGATTTATAGGGATCATGACACAGATTCCCAAGTTTCCTTCATTCTCCTCCTTAGACCCTCAATGGTGCCTACTGACATGTATTCCCACAGGTCCGTTACGCCACCTGGAGCATCATAATGGACTCAGTGGTGCCATCTGATAAGGGCAACTATACCTGCATCGTGGAGAATGAGTATGGCAGTATAAACCACACATACCAGCTGGATGTTGTAGGTAAGAAGGCCAAAGATGCAAGAGGATCTTAGAAGAATCAGTGGGATAGGTGAAAATAGTCAGAGTATAATGAAGTCAGGGTAGCATCTGACATTGTACCTCTCCTTTTGAGCCTCACTTTTCTTATTAATAACATAAAGAATGTCAAATAGGAATATGTTTCAAATTTATGTCACTGTGAAGCAGAAGATTCAGTTAGTTGATAGGCTTTCCTAAAAGATGCAGTTAGTACAGTGGTGTTAATAGTAATTATTAATAGCAATTATTCCTTAATGCTAGCAATAGCCCAGGCTCTTTTTTTTTTTTTTTTTTTTGCCGGTCATGGGGCTTGAACTCTGGGCTTGGGTGCTGTCCCTCAGCTCTTCAGCTCAAAGCTAGCACTCTACCACTTAAGCTACAGCACCACTTCTGGCATTTGCTGCGTATATGCTGCTAAGGAATCAAACACAGGGCTCACTGAGCCACCTTCCCAGTCCATGCCCAGGCTCTTTAACTCACACACACGCACGCATGCGCGCGCGCACGCACACACACACACACACACACACACACACACACACACACCTCAAGAAAACAAAGGATCCTATAGGCAGACAGGATCACAGTAGCCATATACAAGAACACATACTCACACTGAAGCCCAGGGAGGTCCAGCACCCTATGAATCCAGAAATCACAGAAGACCCCAGAAAGAGCTGTTACTGCAGCCTGGTCTTTCTAGAGGATCTGAATCTATGCTTCTGAGATCACAAGGTATGGTACCTCATGGCCATAATCCTGCCTTGGCTTTGATGTAATCTGAGAAGGAGATTGTGGTCCTGGAGGCGTTGGGGTAAGGTCTGAGATTCTGCTTTAGTCAAGCTCTCGGGTAATACTTGATTTTATACTCCTGGGTCAAACTTGGAACAGCAGTAATCTAAGAGACTTAATTTTAGTTGAGAAGTAAGCAGGTTGGAGTTTGGCAAAAGCAAATTGTGTTTATAAAAGCAAATTGCCTTGGGGAAGAGGTTCTTGATGGCTTGGGAACTGGAAGAGGTATTCCTTAGGATCAAGGGGTTGAGGCTCAGTAGTAGTACTGGGAAGGACACTGCCACTGGCAAAGCAGATGCTCACTGTCAGCATCCTAGCCAGGTATAGGCCACAGCAGGATCTGATGAGCCCGTCCTCTCCCTTCTTCCTCAGAGCGGTCCCCTCACCGGCCCATCCTGCAAGCTGGGTTGCCTGCCAACAAGACAGTGGCTCTGGGCAGCAATGTGGAGTTCATGTGTAAAGTATACAGTGACCCACAGCCCCATATCCAGTGGCTAAAGCACATCGAGGTGAATGGGAGTAAGATTGGTCCGGACAACTTGCCTTATGTCCAGATCTTGAAGGTAAATTTGGTCCCAGTTTTCACGGGCCAGTGTTTGGGGTGGGTGATCAATGTCTCCTGGTGGTTCAAGTTCCCTTAGTGACCAGGGTTAGGGCTCAGCCCATAACTTTCTAGCACATGCTCTGTCCTAGTAGGGTATTTAACCACAAATTAGGAGGTGATTGGAAATGGAGGGCTAGAGTATGGACAACACTAGTGCTGATTTCTACAGAGCATTGAGAGGGTCTCCGCTAGGGCTTTTGGATCAGCTGCTCAAGGCAGACATTTGTACCCCTGCTTATTCTTTGTTCAAGATGAGAACCTTTCCAGTGGACATTTCTCAGTCTTGGCCTGCTTGCTTCCCATTATGATCCTTTGGCAAACAGGATGAATGAATGATAAGGGCATCGCTGGAGTAGTTGGGAAAGCAAATGCCACATAAATTCTAAGCAGTATGAGGAGTAATGGCATTTTCTTCCTTTTTCCTCTCACTCCCAGACTGTCATTGTCCCTGAATGCTCCATTAATCCAGGGAAGGTAATTGGCTAAGTCTCCAGTGGATCTTGCAACAGGAAGTAACCAGAAGCTGGGAAAGTGGTTGACCTCCTTATCCCAGAGTTAGACCTCCCCTCCCCTGGCTTGGCTGTCCCAAAGATTTACTGGCAGTCCCTTCTTTTTGCCATTGATGCTGTAACTGCCTTGGAGGGAAGGGGCCCCTGTATCCATTCACAGTCCCTGCCCAGACCTGGGGAGAGGGGGGTTCAGCACAAACAGGACATTTACTTTGGGGCTGTAATTTATTTCCTTCTTTTTAATTTTCTTCATTAAAAAGACTTAGTTCATTTAAATGTTTTAAAGCCAACTTGTTTTGTCCTACTCAAAGGGGAAGATACAAGTCTCAAACGCCTCCCCTGCCTTGGCTTTCTGGGCCTGCCTGAAAGTTACCTGGAAGCACAATGTGGCCATATCTCAGTATTTGCCCAACTGACTGGTGTGTCGTTGGTTTGTTCCAGCATTCGGGGATTAATAGCTCGGATGCGGAGGTGCTGACCCTGTTCAATGTGACAGAGGCCCAGAGCGGGGAGTATGTGTGTAAGGTTTCCAATTATATTGGTGAAGCTAACCAGTCTGCGTGGCTCACTGTCACCAGACCTGTGGCAAAAGGTAATGGGGAGATGGATGGATGGGAACTTGGTTTAGGCCCCACACTGCTGGGGCATGTGGGGAAGCCAGCGCCGACTCTCCCTGTCATTCTACTATGTTCCTAGTGCCCAGAGCCATGGAAAAATACCCGGCCTGGGAGGCTGGTTTGGTTTGGTACTGTGTTGGTGTCTACTGGCTCCCTCCGTGCCTTGTGTGTGTTCCTTGGCTGTATGTGAGCGCATGTGCACATGTTTGTGGACTTGTGGAACCCAGGCTTCTCTGTTAGGAGTGACAACTTTAGGCTGAAGGTTTGAATGGTAAGAGAAGAGGCCAGGCAAACTGTCGCCCTCAGGGTGCGTATGTGTGTGTGAGAAAGAGGGAGAGAGGCTGCCCCACCTTCCCTCCTGTGTGAACCCTAACTCTACCCAAAACCAAACAGCCCCCCACCTGTCGGGCTGCATTTCTCCATGCTGCCCACCGCCCGCATGCTTGGCTGGGCCAGTGGCTGCCAGAGTCTGGTGAAGGGTCGTAACCAGCCATCGTCGTCTCAGGTCTGCCGGAGCTCTTCCTCAGGGTCTCACTCTTTTCTTCTAACAGGTTTCGCTGCCTGGTGGTTTTTGTTTGTTCCTTGTTGCAAAGGAGACGCTGGGGAGCATTTCTGCCTTTGGTTTCGTGTCCCTTCACCTGTCTTCCTCCGTTTCTCGGTGTCTCTTGGAGGTCTTATGTCCTGTGCTTGTCCATTTTGCTTCCGTTGTCTCTTCTAGACTGCCGGAGTTAATACCACCGACAAAGAGATGGAGGTGCTTCACTTGCGAAATGTCTCCTTTGAGGACGCGGGGGAGTATACATGCTTGGCGGGTAACTCTATCGGACTCTCCCATCACTCTGCATGGTTGACCGTTTTGGAAGGTATACACTGCACTTCTCTCTCCACATCCTGTCTTTGCCATGGCACAGAGGGCATGCATTGCAAGGCTCAGGGAGACTAAGAGCTGGAAGAGGCAGCTGAAGGGCTGGCTCCTGCCTGCCATATGCCCTTTTCTGCTCCCGCTTTGAAGATTTCAGCCTTTCAGCTAGTTTTGCAGGAACACAGAGACCTTTCACCTGTACCTCATATCCATCTTTCCCTTTAGCCAGGGCAATGCATGCATGGGGACTGGGTTTTACCTGGACTCTTCTCCAAGGTAGGCTCCTTCCTTCCTGGCCCAGCAGCTTTCCTTGTCTACTTGGTACTGAGAGTCTGAATTACCTTACCCTCTCAGAAGGGGCCATGTTCCTCATCTTCCTGAGCAAGGCACCTGTCCAAATGGGTTTGCTGCTTGTACAAACCCATACTGGCCTGCCCTCCCACCTACAGTGGAACTTGACTGCTTGGAACAACGTTTGTCTCAAGCAGCTGCAGCCCATTTGTCTTTGACTACAGCCATTCCTCTTGTCCCAAGAAGGAAGGTCTGTATGTTGAGCCAAGAAGAAAGGAGCCTACAGCCTATGCTGGGTGGTGGCTGGTAACTGCAGGGCTAGCATGGTTGTCGCTGCATCTCTGAGTGTCCTGCCAGTGGTCTGGGTGCTCCTGTGTTCCATGGCTTCTTTCTCTTCTCTCCCTCTTTTCTCTTCACTACTGCCCAACAAGGTCTTGTGCCCTGTTGGTGGAAAAGAAGCGTTCTGTTTTTATCATTGTCCTGTCTCTGTTCTGTCTGTGCTCCCAGTGAGTCCGTCTTGCCTTTCTCAATATTGGGAAAGGAAAAAAAAAACAGAACACTTCTCACCACAATTGGCTCTGTCTTGTTAAGCCTCAGGCTCATTCTGGGATCCGGCCTGAAGTCCCTCTGGGAGTGCTCCCAGGGTGTGGCCTTCCCAGTGCTGGCTGGTGTGTTTTAAACGGGAGGACTGAAAAGGAAGGGCTGTCCAAGTGGTGGGGCATGGAGGGTCCATGAATGAAATCTGTGTGCCATGTGTCTCCTGTTGAAGGAAATGGAGGAATAACTGGCATAGCTTCTGTGGGAATAGGTGTTGAGTTCTCAAGAGGAGCTGAAAGAAGAAAATCAAATAATGCCCTCAATTCTCCTTAAGTCTCCTGATGAGCCCTAGAGATTTTGCCAGTAGAGTTCTTAAGGACTACAAAAGCAATAATGACAAAATGTCTGTTTTTTTCATCCAGTAAAACATTTGGAAATTGAGTTTGGCTAGGTGTAAATATTTACCTACTTGACATGACAGAGATGTTATAGATGCTTAGTCTGGATAAAGGCTGGTTCCCATCCTCCATTTGCTCTCATTGTGAGTACCACTGTGTGCCAGGAGCTACCACATATAGAAATGAGATCCTCCTGGCTCCTTGGGGCAAGCACTTGAGAAACACTCTGCCCCCATATGATAAATGTACACATGGTATTGAGACTGCAGAAAAAGGATCTGTGTTCACAGTCTAGCTGAGCAGGGAACTCCAGAAAGAATGAGTGTGGGATGTGTAGCAAGGTCATCCAGTTCAATCCTCTCCAAATTTCAAGGCAGTTTATGAAAGCCTCAGAGGTTATTAGACATATACCTCAATCTCATCCTTCCCTAGGATCTGGTTTGAGTTTCCCTCTCTAAATATACCAGGGGAGGAGAAATTGGTATTGAGCTTTATGGAGTAGGGCCCCTCATGGACATGGTTTCTGGAGCCTACTAATACTCTGTTCACACTGACTCAGCCCTGGAAGAGAGACCAGCTGTGATGACCTCACCCCTCTACCTGGAGATCATCATCTACTGCACAGGGGCCTTCCTCATCTCCTGCATGGTGGGCTCTGTCATCATCTACAAGATGAAGAGTGGCACCAAGAAGAGCGACTTCCATAGCCAGATGGCCGTGCACAAGCTGGCCAAGAGCATTCCTCTGCGCAGACAGGTAACAGAAAGTAGATGGGGGATTTGCACGCTCACTGACATCTTTCACTGGGCCTTCAGGGCCCTCTTCAGAGTACTCTCACATGCTCCCTTCTCCACTGTCCTTAATATAGCACTTAAGGTGATTGCTGTCTGGCTTCTAGGCCAGACGCAATGGCCTAAATTAGGTGCTCCACAGTTAGCTCCATGCTAATCTACCCCATGAATCTTTATTCTCTCTATCCCAGGTGCCAGGGCATCATTCTTTTACCTGATATGGATTGGGAAAAAGTCCCATAAGGCCCTAATGTGCAGTGGTACTGTACACTCGCACCATCCCTGAGATCAGCTATAGATGCATTGATGCAAGGTAGAGATGTGGACCCAAGTTAGTACCCAGATTTCCTCTCCCTCAGGAAAGAAATGTCCAGAAGGTTCTGAGGTGTGAAAGAGGGACAGTTCACTGTATTGACACTGGAATGTGTGTCAAGTTAGGAATCCATAATCTGAGGGAGGGTCTTCACAAAGGCTGGGATTAACAAGAAAGTTGTTATTGTGATAACAAGTTA
Source organism: Dipodomys ordii (assembly GCF_000151885.1). Lineage (NCBI taxonomy): Eukaryota > Metazoa > Chordata > Mammalia > Rodentia > Heteromyidae > Dipodomys > Dipodomys ordii. Next base: position 32,960,893 of record NW_012267220.1, on the reverse strand, counting down.
TAAAACATCAAGCTGGAAGAGAGATATTTGGTGTGCTCATTTAAAAGGTGAGTAAAATGAAACAGAAGGCTAGTTGATGGTAGAAATTTATCATCAGCCCTAGAACTTGGGTCTTCTCATCTCATGTGATTTTCCTACCACACCAGCTGGGGAATGGCCGTCACATACTTTTGTCTTCTTGCTAGAAGGGTGACCCCACTTTTCCCTATAGGTGTCGGCTGACTCCAGTGCATCCATGAACTCTGGGGTTCTCTTGGTTCGGCCCTCACGTCTCTCCTCTAGTGGGACTCCTATGCTAGCTGGGGTCTCTGAATATGAGCTTCCTGAAGACCCCCGTTGGGAGCTACCCAGAGACAGGTATTGTAATCTCCAACTTTGTGATGATACCCTCACTTATTCTAGTGGTAGTTGTGCTTACCTAGATATGTAGGAGGTAAAGTGCATGAGGAGCTTGTAGAAATAATCCTGTTATTTTTGGCTTTTAGTTAGGTGAAACATGGCAAGGGAAGATGGGATGTCCTGTAAAGATTGACCTTTCTGGCTCCAGTTTTCACTGTTTTCTGTTTTCCTCAAAAGATTGGTCTTAGGCAAGCCCCTAGGAGAGGGCTGCTTTGGACAGGTGGTGTTGGCAGAGGCCATTGGGCTAGACAAGGACAAGCCCAACCGTGTGACCAAAGTAGCTGTGAAGATGTTGAAGTGTAAGTGACATTTCTACCCTTGTAAACTGTAGCTCTTATTTTTTTTTGGTCTTGGGGCTTGAAGTCAGGGCCTGGGCACTGTCCCTGAGTTTTTGCTCAAAACTACTCTACTACTTGAGCTACAGCAACACTTCTGGCCTTTTCTATTTATGTGGTATTGAGGAATCAAACCCAGGGCTTCATGCATGTAGGCAAGCACTGTACCACTACGCCACAGTCCTAGCCTCAAGCTCTTCACATTCTAACCAAACTCTGGACCTCACTCAGTGAATGGACTACCTTCTCTGGTGCTTACCTTGCTCATACCTGCTAACCTGATGGGGTTAACTAGGAGTGGACTTCAGGATTACTGTAATATTAGCCTTGTTCCTTGGCATCCATCTGGGCCTAACCTTTGTACTCTTTTTGAGATTCCATATCTAGCTGAATTTTCTCCCTGGCCACATATCTCATTACCACATATTGCAGCAGTAGCTCCTGTAAGAGGGAAAAGGAGATCAATTTGGATGGGAAGTGGGGTTGAGAGAAACAGAGGGATTCCTTGAACATACATCCTCCCCCGAGTTCTCCCTTTCTTCCTCTCTCTTTCTTTTCCTTCCCTTCCCTCCTTTTTTCTCTTCTTCCCTCCTTTCCAAATCTCACTCTGTTCTCTGGTTTGTGTGAAGCGGATGCAACAGAGAAGGACCTGTCAGACCTGATCTCAGAGATGGAGATGATGAAGATGATTGGGAAACATAAGAATATCATCAACCTGCTGGGAGCCTGCACACAGGATGGTAGGTGCTGAGCCAAGCTAGCTCCCATGACCTGGACAGGTTTAGGCAAGGACTCTCAGCCCCTCTTGGAGATTGAGAAGTCAGTATGGTAGAGATTGGAAGGGATTTTCCAGAGTCTGACTGGAGCTCAGTGGTATTCATCTGCGAACATAAGCAACTTTGGTCTACATTAGTGCCCTTACCTTCAACTTACTTGGGAACTTTTTGAACTATGTGGGAAGGAAAGTATCTCTGTGACTTTCTCTTTAGGAAGCAGAGTGACTATCTTTGCTTTTCTTAAAAGGAGGCAAGAAAGGGAAGCGATAGTCTGGAAACGGTACACATGTGTGGTGTCTTTGACTGGCTGCCCAACTTACGGCTTCTCTATTCTTGTGCCCCAGGTCCTCTGTATGTCATTGTGGAATATGCCTCCAAAGGCAATCTCCGAGAGTACCTGCAGGCACGAAGGCCTCCAGGACTGGAATACTGCTATAACCCCAGCCACAACCCAGAAGAGCAGCTCTCTTCCAAGGATCTGGTATCCTGTGCCTATCAGGTGGCCCGAGGCATGGAGTATCTTGCCTCTAAGAAGGTGTGCTACCTGAATACTTGGTGGTGTGGGAGGAGCTGTCTAGTACTCCAGCTGAACACTGACCCCAGCTGCTTCCCTAGTCTCCCAAAGAAACAGGAGAGTCAGTGTGGCCTAATGACCCTGGGATCAGACTGAGATTCATGTCTGTGCTCTACCACTTTTCATAGCCTTGGGCAGCTGCTTAACATCTTATATTTCCTTTTGGGGGGGGGGCACAGTACCAGAGTTTGAACTCAGAAACTTGGACTTACCAGGCAGGAGCTCTGCCACTTGAGCCATGCCTGTAGCCCCTTTTGCTTTCATTATTTTTCTGATAGGGTCTTTCTTTTTTACCTAGGCTGGCCTGGATCTCAGTCCTACTGTTTATTTATGCTTCTCACATAACCAGGATAACAAGTGCAAGCAACCACACTCAGCTTTTTATTCATTGAGATGGGATCTCTTAAATGTTTTGCTCAGACTGGCTTTGAATCATGATCCTTGGTCTTATCCTCTTGAGTAGCTAAAATCACATGTGTGAGACACCATGCTCAGCTTTATATTTCTTCAAATGCAAATGATAATAGTCTTTTTTTTTTTGGTCAGTCATGGGGCCTGAACTCTGGGCCTGGCCACAGTCCCTGAGCTCTTCAACTCAAGATTAGCATTCTACCACTTGAACCACAGCGCCACTTCTGTCTTTTTCTGCTTATGTGGTGCTGAGGAATCAAACCCAGAGTCTCATACATGCAAGGCAAGCACTCTACCACTGAGCCAACTTCCCAGCCTGATAATAGTCCTTACGTTGTAGAGTCATTATGAGGATAAGATATGTTAGGCACCGCTCTGGGTGCTTCATACATGGTATCTTTGTTGTAACCCAAACCTGGTGCAGATGTTCCATGCTTGGGAAGGTTGCTTTGGAGCATGTGCCCAATTAAAAATGAACAGAAAGTCTGAAGGTTTTCAGGGTGTAAAAATCCAAACACTGAGAGTTTAGGAGGCCTGGAATAAGGGTTTGCTAAGGTGATGGAGAAGCCTGAAGCTGAAGGTGTTTGAAACAGAGGAAAAGAACATTGTAGCCCAGGGGAATGGGGTGGGGGAAGGGAGGATGTCCAGAGGCTATGGTGTAGGAAAGAGAAAGGGGTCTTCTCTGGAGTGCAGAATGGTGTAAGAGGACTCAGACAGCTGGGTAGTGAGGTATGGTTCAGGGTCGTTGTTCCTCACCTGCTTCCCACCCCACGCTCTGCAGTGCATCCACAGAGACCTAGCTGCCAGGAATGTGCTGGTAACAGAAGACAATGTGATGAAGATTGCAGACTTTGGCCTTGCTCGGGACATTCACCATATTGACTACTATAAAAAGACAACTAATGTAAGTGTCTCCCTGAGCACTGCTCCAACTAGCATTTGCCCATATAGATGGCTATGCTGTAGCCTGGCTGGGTTGTTTTGGAGAAGCAGGTGGTTAAGATGGGCTGAAAATGTGCATACCACATCCTACACTGGATCTCCCATCCTCACTGTCCCCTGCTCCCAGGGCCGGCTGCCTGTGAAGTGGATGGCACCTGAGGCCTTGTTTGACCGGATCTACACCCACCAGAGCGATGTGTAAGTTTAAAATAAGCAATTTTCAGGAATACATCTAAGAGTATCCAGTACAGAAGAGTCCTGCATTCCCTCTGGGTTGATGAATCTCCTTCCTAATTAGGGAGAGGGAAAGTACCACTGTTTTAGCATTAGAAGCCCATCTTCTCAGTCCTGTCCTCTGTGCTCTCCTTGGAGTTAAAGGCTTATTTGGCGAACCACTAAGAGGTTCAGGATGGATGGACATCTGCCATGCGGGCTTCTGAAGGGATCACTGGAAAGACTACAGTGGCTCTCTGTGCCTACAGGTGGTCTTTTGGGGTGCTTTTGTGGGAAATCTTCACTCTGGGCGGCTCCCCATACCCTGGTGTGCCTGTGGAGGAACTTTTCAAGCTGCTGAAGGAGGGTCATCGAATGGACAAGCCTAGTAACTGCACCAACGAGCTGTAAGCCTGAGCCAGGCCCTTGGGAAGAATGGGCAGAGGGAAGTTTGGGCAGAGGGAAGGGAGTATGAGTCTACAAGAGTGGCTCTTCCTTGTCACCCTCCCCCAAGCTCTACAGCCCATCACTCTGCTTTTGCCCTTCTTCTATGACCTCATGATCCCACCACAGGTACATGATGATGCGGGACTGCTGGCATGCAGTACCCTCTCAGAGGCCTACCTTCAAGCAACTGGTGGAAGACCTGGACCGTATTGTGGCCTTGACTTCCAACCAGGTAGGGCTGCCCTGAACTAGACCTTAAACCATTATCATGAGGACACATCAGCTGAATACTGCCTCCTACCCATCATTCTCTCCTCTCCTATTTCAGGAGTATTTGGACCTGTCCATGCCTCTAGACCAGTACTCTCCCAGTTTTCCCGATACTCGAAGCTCTACCTGCTCCTCTGGGGAGGACTCTGTCTTCTCTCATGAGCCACTGCCTGAGGAGCCCTGTCTGCCTCGACACCCAACCCCACATGCCAATGGTGGACTCAAACGACGCTGACAACCACCCTCTCTGACACTCCCTACCAAAGCTCCATCATCAGCTGTGTCCCTCACCCACAGCTCCCTGCTGAACTCGACTGCCTTCCCTCTTCCCTTTTCCTGCTGGCATGAGCCAGCTGCCTGTGTGAGGCCTTCTTGTGTGGCCTGTCTTCCCCTACCAAGCTCCCCCTTTCTCCTCTTCCTCAGTCTGCTTGTGAGAGGAGAGCAGAGGCAGGTACTTGCTGGTAGCCACTTCATTCCCTCCCAAGTTTGGACCAATACTCTTCCTTGCCACCTGGCACTGCCTAGAGGGCTGGCCAGGAGTAGAATGAGCAGGCAAGCAGGGAGAGCTTCCTGAGAGTTCTTGTGTTGTCAGCCCCTTGCATTATGGTGGCAGGTGCCTTGTCCTCGGGCTACAACAGCAGGGAGGTCACTGCTTCAGGCCTCAGTTGAAGACCCTCTGTTCCAGATGGATGGTGCCAGTGGCTTATTAATTGTAGTACTAATTTGCTTTGCTGACCAAAATGCCTGGTACCAGAGAATGGCAAGGGTAAAGACTGGAGCAGTGATGTGGTCCTGGACTGGGGGATTTGTACATAGCTATGAAAAAAACACTAAGTGTATAAATCTGAGTATATATTTACATGTCTTTTTAAAAGGGTCATTACCAGAGATTTACCTTTGGGTAAGATGCTCCTGGTAGCAGGGAGGCATCAGTTGCTATATATTAAAAACAAAGAAAAAAAAAAAGGAAAATGTTTTTAAAAAGGTCATATATTTTTTGCTACTTTTGCTGTTTTATTTTTTTAAATTATGTTCTAAACCTATTTTCAGTTTAGGTCCCTCAATAAAAATTGCTGCTGCTTCATTTTTATATTGGCTGTGTGAAAAGGGAGCAGATGTCCATCGGAAAGGAGGGATGCCAAGGGGCTATATGCCATCTACACAGAAGGCACTGCATACTCGCCACTTTGCCTTGTGGTCTCTTCTTCAGGCCTTTGGTACAAACCCCCTACCTCTCCAATGCCATTGGAAAGGCAGGAAAAGAAGACATCAGCATTGTGGGCAGGAGCCCCAGAGGAGCTGGGCCAAGAGCCAAGGCCACAGCAGCCTGTGACCACAAATTGTTTCCTCAGAGGAAACTAAGGTGGGGGGGGCGCTGGAATAGCCAAGTCATAGAGCTAACGAGAGAAAAACAAGGATTATCTAGTGGGTCTGCAAGTACCCCCCTTTGTGTGGGCATGATCTGGCCTGTGCTTGTGTAAGGAAAACTGGTCAACTACGGCAGTGTACGTTCAGGTCCCTTGTTTGTCTTTCCTGTCTTCCTGTGACCAGACTGCATTTGTTAGTCTGTTGCAGATCTTGGCTTCCTGTGCAAACTCCACCCATCAGTGCCTCAGGAAAGGGAAGAAAAGTCTGAACGGTTTTTTGTGTTTGTTTTTTTTGGGGGGGTTCAGGCTGTTTTGAAACTTGCTTCTGCCACCTGCTGGTTGTTCCTGTCCTGGCCAAGTGGATTCTGGCTCTTGGGTACTTCATTGTTTAGCAGCCTCTATCCTTAAAGCTTACTTTGGGTGGGTCAACCACTGAATATAAAAGCATATTGAATCTTATGCTTTCATTCTGTAAGGAAAATGAAATTGCTGCTTTAAGTTTCCTTTCTCAGCTGGGTAATTTTTGGAAGCTGCAGTGTTGGTTACCATTGTAAAATTCTCTTCTCTCTGTAATCATGCAACTGTTGACATATACTACAAATGTATTTGTTTTAATAAGGTATGATTTGATGAACAGAATCAGGAAGTGAGTTTCAGCTCTTAAAATAATTTGCTTTCAGACAAAATGGTAGCATCTTTTCTTTGTAAACTAAGCAATTGCTGCCTAGACCTCACCTTGACATGGTGTTATGTCAGTGAATGAGAATTTATATAAAGGGCTCTGCCTCCTGGAGAGGTGCTAGAAAAGTAAAAGGCACTAACAGTGATGTCCCTGCTGTTACTACTCAAATCACCCACAAGTTTCTCTGGAGACTAAGTTGGCTGACAAAAGACAGTGAAGTTAACCTGAGAAAATAAAATGGCTATTTTACTTTGATGACTATATGGGGGTCTCTTGGGAAAAGGAATTCAGTTTATCTAATGAAGACATTGTGCTGTCAAAATGCTGAATCTGTCTGGTTTCCTAAGGGTTAAAAGATTAAGGCCTGAGATCACCACAGAATTCATCAATCAATACTGCCCTTGCATCTTTCCTAATTGCCATAGGCTGGAGATCATCAGTCCCTTGGCTCTGCTAATGTAATATATTGATTTCAGGTAAGTAAGATTGAACACAGATGAAGCAAGAAATCTATCTTAATGGTAATGAAGTCACTGTTTGTCAGCTACCACTGGATGGAGCCAGCAAGCTAAAAATCTCTGGTAGCACTAAGTAATGTGCCAGTCAGCTCTGAAGTAAAAATTTTGACCTTCCCTGTATGTCCTGGTAGTGAATAGGATTCTTTGGCTTGAAGTTAGCCATGTAAGGCATTGATTGAACATCACTGATCAGAATTCTATTATAATTCAAGTACACAATTAGACATGGCACAAGGTCAGGGCCATAAATATTTTAAGTGCCACCAACAGCTATTTTAACAGAATTCTGTGAGATGCAGGCCACATTTAACATTGCTGCAGGTGGATGTTAGAGAGGGCCTAAAATATTCCCAGTGAGATTAGCAGCAGCAAGCAGAGCCAGGCATCTGCATCAACAGGTAAGAGTAGAGAGCAATAAGAGGAAGTTTTGCAACAACCTAGCATGACTTTCCATTCCCTCAGCTGATGGGAGCTAGAAAAGCTAAGATCAGGAATGCAGATATTAAGAAGGACTTTGACTGGAGCAAGTCCTCTCAGCCAACAATAGCATTCAGAATCCTACATATCATACTGCCTCCTGGATACATGTCCAAGCACATTAGAATTGTTGGACTTAGTGACATGCTAGTTAGAGATTCACTTATCGTTTTATTAAAGACAGGGTCTCATGTATCCCAGGCTGGCCTTGAAGTTCTGGTCCTTCTGCTTCCATGTCCCAAGTATTTGGGGTTAGACATGTGCTACCACACCTGATTTCAATCTTTTGTCACTCCAGGATGGCTAAGACAGTGGTGTGCCAAAGCTGGTTCTCAGAAACACACTATACATCACTTACCAGTTCTGCATTTAGTGGACTCATGTTCGTAGCCTGAAGTCATCTGGGGGTAAAGGAAGAATACATACATCACTAGAATCTGAAAAGATGCTACAAATCTAGGCTCTTTTCAGAGCGATGCTCACTGTTTACCAGAGCACCATCAGCCAGCATTTGGTATAGGGACAGATCTAACAGTAATGGAACAACAAAGCAATGAGAACAAAGAAACATCCATGACTTTTCTAGGGTAAGCTATTATCATTTGGATGGGTGGGGGGGTATCAAGTGTCCTGTGTGCTTTAGTGAAAAGAGATGAAGGCAGACCATGGTCAGAAGTGACTAAGGCCTTGACCTAACCATTCCTGTTTGGCTAACAAAGCTACGAAGAATTGTCACATAGCCCAGCAGCACAAATGACTCATCCAACTGAAACTGGATGAAACAGGTTAACTAGTTGTCTTTCCCATATTTGACACCTGAGATGTGCACTAAGATAGACACCCATTGCTTTAAAAATGGGAATTTTATTGTGAATCATCTAGCTAGATCCGTAGAATGTTGTATTTGCGTAGTAGGGATTCATTATCTGTTTGGAAGCGCAGTTAATAGGACAAGGTGAAGCTCACTGATAGAGAAGCTAAAGCTTTTTTTTCTTTTGGCAATACTGGAGCCTGAAACTTGGCTTTGTGCTTGCTAGGCAAGTGTTTACCACTTGAGTTATGCCTCGAGACCTTTAAAAAAAAAAAAAAAGACTAAATAAGTCTTGTTACGTAGTCCAGATTGGCCTTAAAATTCACTCTTGCCCTGTTCCTTGAAAACTGGGATTATAAGTAGGCATCTTGAAGCATTTCAAGGTGCATTTTCCTTGCTGTAAAGTGCTGGGCATTTCTCATGCAAGTGATCAGATAGGATAGATTTTTATTCGATATAAATCCCATCTAACTGCTTTCAATTTCACAGCAAGTTTAATAAATTTAATTTCATTGTGGACAGGCTGACATACCTTCTCCCCTACCCCAGGGAAAAAAAGCTTTTGGGTCAGCAGTATGGCAGTCTTGTCAAGTTGTTTCCAGTATTAATACTGGAATATATTTCCAGTATTACATGATCCAGTATTATATAGTCCAGTGGTAATACTAGGATATACACAATACTTGTTACTGGATAGCACAGGGATTATGTATGACTGATTCCCTATGACTAACAGTCTCACTTGTGAAAGACAAACTGACCAAACACACCCAGAACAAATGTGTAAGCCTTACACCCTTAATTTTGTTTCCTAGCACAATGGTAACTAATGAAAGCCATATGTGCTACAATAATGGCCACCTTCCAGACTCCTGTAGCCTCTGTGGGCATAGGAGGTGGATGGATGTCTGACCAGCTAAGCAGCAGCCAAATCATTTTGATTGCCATGTTTAACTTCCCAATTTTTCTGGTTAGGCCTTTCTGAGAAATATATCCATCTTGTCTCAGGGTGCTTTGTTTCCAGGGCACTGTTCCTACTGGTGACCGGTCTGAAAAAGTTGGTCAGGTGTTCTGAAAATGAATTTTGGAGTCCCAAGTTTTGATTAGGGATTTTAAGCCATGATAAGCAAAAGTATCCAAGATGCCAAGCTGCTTCCATAATGTAGCAACAACAAAAAAACCTTCTGAAAAGATACACACAAACAGGAAGCTGTTCAAAAACATGGTGGGGATAGGCTTTACATAAAGTTTAGTGTGATGACACAATAGTACAGAGGAATTGGGCTTTGAATTATGTTTCTCTAAATGGTCTGAGCGTGGTGTCACTGCTGATCCCTGGAATGGTCACAAGCCCACCAAGGAGTAAATGGCTGATCCTCAAACCAGACACCGAGTCTTAGCTGAAGTCCTTCATGGATGTGGTGCTACTGCTGCGCTGGTCCTTAGGCTCCTTTGGAATTAGCCTTGCTGGTCTGAGAGATCTTAGATTTGGCCTGCAGGGTCTAGGTATAAAACATAGGACCATGGGTCACAACTGGATATGTTAAGTTCTTTGAGACTCCCTGTTTGGTTTTGGTGAAAAAAGAACTGACCACAAAGTTATGTCTGTGTATAACCTACATTGGTACTAAAAATGAGGAAGACATGCAAGCAGAGCCCCTGTGCCTTTGGGTCATTTTCTAGATGCTTAGCCCATCTTTGTTCACATAGCAACTTGGAATGTTCAAAGCCACACCACAGTTCAATTCTGTGAATTCTCTACTGTTTACTTGTATCATGCTGTCTGTCTCCAAATTCCTTCACCCAACTCAGAAAAATAGACACTTAATTTATATATATATATATACACACACACACATATATATATATATATATATATATATATTTCTGCTAACATTTAAATTGCTTCCTAGTAGTATTTCCTGACACCAGAGGCCTTTGTAAGAAAAAAAATAAAACATTCCATCTGGTGCATAGAAAATAAGGACTTTTGTATACTGTAATTTAGTTTTTAGACTTAACATGTCTGGTTTACCATTAAATTATTTGGTAAATTTGTTTTCTTTTTTTGCTTTTGGATAATGATAAAATACAGTGGTTATGAGATGACTAGAGTTCAACCTACAAGTTCTGGTTTGGATGACAGGACCTGTGCAGCATTTTTCAATAGAATTCTAGTCTCCCTAATTAACTAGAGGGAAGGGAGTTTTTCTGAATACTTACAGCTTCTTGAGACGAAGTGATAGATCCTTGGGGTAAAGAAGTAGGTGCTGATGGTTTTATGGGTGTTGATGATACTGGGGGTAGTTGTATAAATTCTTCACCCTTAAACATCACAACTGAGGGTTGGATTACTGATTAAAACAAAATGTCTACTAGGTCTACTATCATGACTCAAGGAATTTATAACAATTGATTCATTCACCAGTGCAGGATTCAAAAGGCAAAATCTGAAATATAACATCAAGTAATGGAGCTACATACCCAGCCCAAAATACTTAACTTAGAAACATGCTGTATAATAAATAAGCCTTAAGAATGCTAGGGGCTTAAAAGAGAAAAATTAGTTAATTCACATAAGTCCTCTAACCTTAGTTCCTTTCAGCTGAGGTGCACGATCTACCATATTCTCTTTAGATTCAGGGGAGGTAGGTGATTTCATAGAAATGTTTGTCTTTGGAGCCTAGGGAAAAGAATATTTTACATAGTGTAAGATCTCTGCTGCTCTTTCAAAAATTTGGAGGGTCTTTTACAGTTACTCTGTTTCTAATAGCATTGGTGTAACTTAGTTAAAATTGACACCAATCATTTTTTCTATCACAAATGGTAAATTTGCCTGACAAAAATGGTAGATAATATTTAAATAATATTCATTTAAAATGTTTGAAAGAAGCCAAGCATCAATGGCTCATGCCTATAATCCTCGTTACGCAATAGGCTGAGATCGGAGGACTGCATTCAAAGCCAGCCCTAGCAGGAAAGTCTGTGAGACTTATTTTCAGCAAACTACCAAAAAAAGCTGGAAGTGGAGCCGTGGCTCATGTGGTAAGAGTGCTAGCCTTAACTTAAAAAGAAACTTAGGACCTCAAAGGGAGGGTATGAGAGAGAAAGAGGGAAGAACTAACACTAAGCAAAAGGAAAGAAATGTATGTATCACCTGATTTGGAACAAATAGTTTTTTTTGGGGGGGGGGTCTGGTCGTGGGGCCTGAACTCTAGGCCTGGGCGCTGTCCCTCAGCTCTTCAGCTCAAGGCTAGGGTTCTACCACTTGAGCCACAGTGCCACTTCCGGCTTTTTTCTTTTTTGCTTATGTGGTGCTGAGGAATCGAATCCAGGGCCTCATGCATGCAAGGCAAGCGCTCTACCACTGAGCCACCTTCCCAGCCCCGGAATAAATAGTTTTATTGTTAAAGTTCGTAGAGTTCATAAACTGTAGATTAAGGTGATGATTATCTTTGTGAAGGTTAAAATGTGTTTGTGACTTTAGCTAAGTATAACTTACAGTACTGTGAAATTTCTGTAATCACTGAATCTCAATAAAGAAATATTTAATAAAAAAAACAACTAGAAGCTTAGGGACAGCACTCAGGCCAAGTTCAAGCCCCAGGATGGACACACACACACACGCGCCAGGATGAACACACACACACATACACACACACATGCTCAGCTGGGCGCCAGTGGCTCACTCCTATAATCCTGGCTACTCAGGAGGCTGAGATCTGAGGATCATGGTTCAAAGCCAGCCCGGGCAGGAGCATCTGTGAAACTCTTACCTCCAATTAATCACCAGAAAACTGGAAGTGACTCTGTGGCTCAAGTGGTAGAGGGCTCACCTTGAGCTAAATAGCTCAGGGACAGTGCCCAGGCCCAGAGTTCAAGCCCCACAAATGATCAAAAAAAAAAAAAAAAGCTTAAAAGAAGCTTCGGAGAAGCTGGGGGCATATCTCAATAGTAAAGTGAATGCTTAAATGTGTGAGCCCTGGGTAACACAAGGAAAATGGGGAAGGAGGGGTATAATAATAGATTAAATTAGGGACTGAATATCTAGCTAACCTAACTTTAAGAATCACTAGATTTTCAAAATTTATAACCAGGTGCTTGGTGGCTGACATCTATAATCCTAGCTACTTAGGAGGCTGAAATCTGAGGATCTCAGGCAGACAAATCCTGGAGACTTGTCCTTAATTTACAAAAAAGAAAAGGTATGGCTCAGGTGGTAGAGCACCATCCATGAATGAAAAAAATTGAATGAGAGTCCCTGAGTTCAAGCTCCAATATTGGCACAAAAATAACAAATTTAAGGCAGGCACCAGTGGCTCACATCTGAAATCCTAGCTACTCAGGAGGCTGAGATCTGAGGATCACGGTTCAATGCCAGCTCGGGCAGGAAACTCCGTGAGACTCTAATAAACCACTTGAAAACCGGAAGTGGCACTGTGGCGGTAGAGCGCTAGCCTTGAGCACAGGGACAGCACCCAAGCCCAGAGTTCAAACCTCATGACGGACAAAAAAACAAAACAAATAACAAATTTATGTTCTGTGGAAATAACGTGTACTTTGAAAGAAAAGAGTTATGTAAATCCAAAATTCTGTTCAATTCATTGTTTTTCTTTCTTTTTTTTGCTTATGTGGTGCTGAGGAATGGAACCCAGGGCCTCAGGCATGCAAGGCAAGCGCTCTACCACTGAGCCACCTTCCCAGCCCCCCAATTCTGTGTTTTTCTAAGTTATTTCCAAAGCCAGAAAGCAACATCTGGATAAAGACTCTCTACCCATCAAGAGTAATTTTGAGAAACAGATTTAGCTTGACACTGCACTCCTTCAAAATAATGATTAACTTTGGTCTGTCCTAAGTGGGCCCAGAAGGTAAATCAGGAATTGACTAGCCTGCCTTAATAATCTGTACTACAAAACTGTTTCTAGTTTTTCTAGAACCCACTGTGGACAAAACCAAAACCAGATTACCCTCTGGAAATGAGAGAAGGCCATATAGTATTTCCTAGAGTAGACTTTTCATGTTGGTTTCAGATAGTTATCTTTGATGTGTGCTAGGAAGGGTCAACAGCATTCCTTTCTTTTTTTCTTGTCAGTCATGGGGCTTGAATTCAGGGCCTGAGTGCTGTCCCTGAGTGCATCAAGGCTAACTCTGCCACATTAAGCCACAGTTCTACATCTGGTTTTCTGGTAGTTAATTGGAGATAAGAATCTCATGGACTTTCTTGCTCTAGCTGGCTGTGAACCGTGATCCTCAGATCTCAGCCTCCTGAGTAGCTAGGGTTACAGGCGTGAGCCACCAGCACCTGGCTCCTCAATAGCACATTTTAAGATTAAACATATCAGTCCTAGCTCAGTCCTCACTTAGCCAAAGCTACTAAAATAAATCACATGTGCAGCATTTTTCTTTTTCACTCATGAAAATGGAGTTATACTGGAAGCAAGACACTCCAGTACTTAGGCCCATCCTGGACTGGTTCTTCATGTGCTTGGCAAATTAGTTACGGAAATAAAGTTGAAGGAAGACAAAAAGTTAAGGTTAGCCATTACAAAAAGGCTAGGTTAGCCATTACAAAAAAAAAAAAGTCTGGATACAAAAAAAATTTAGTTTAAAAGGAGAGAAAGAACAGAAGTGAAATAAAAATAGCAAATAAGGACCACATAGTTAAAGAGCAAAACTATTAGTAAACTTAGTAAAATTCCTGTGTCAAGCGTAAAGGCAGTAGTACTCCTATGGCTTGCAATAGTCTGGGTAGCTTTGTGGGGAGGAGTGGAGGATAGAACCATGGCCTCACACACGTAGTCGATCACGAAACTGCACACACATCCACAAAAATTCTGCGTGGCTTTAGAGGACCTTTGGAATTTTTCTAAAATATTGCATAGATGGCAAGGTGGTAGGATAGAATGGTGAAAGGGGGAAAACTGATCAAGATGAATTATACACATAACTGGACATGCTAAATTGAAATTCCTTTGTTACAGCTACTTAAAGTTTTTTTTTTTTGTTTTGTTTTTGGGTCCAGTCGTGGGGCCTGAACTCTGGGCCTGGGCACTGTCCCTCAGCTCTTCAGCTCAAGGCTAGCGCTCTACCACTTGAGCCACAGCGCCACTTCCAGCTTTTTTTTCTTTTTGCTTATGTGGTGCTGAGAAATCGAACCCAGGGCCTCAGGCATGCAAGGCAAGCGCTCTTCCACTGAGCCACCTTCCCAGCCCCAAGATTATTATTATTTTTTTTAATGTTAAAGCTACTTGGTCCAAATTCTGAAAGAAATGCTTTCCTTGACTGCAAAAGGAGACAAACTGGTGGAAAGGTTCAGTTATGGAACTCTAGATTTTCTCCCAACCCTGTTGCTTACCTTTATACTTGGTGGTATCTCAATTGGCTTTGGTTTCACATCTATCAGGTAGAAGGTACGTGACAGGAGCAAAAGAGAAGGAGGGACATTTTCCTTTAGGTGGAGATCCAGCCACTGGAGATGGAAGGACATAAAACATAGTCATCTACTTTGTTACACCTTCCTCTACCACATGCTGTAACCTCTGGTAGAATAAGGATAAAACCACTAGCCTCCTAGGTAGGCATCAGGGGTTCATGTCTGTCAACCTAGCTACTCATGAGGCTGAGATCTGAGAATCACAATTTGAAACCAGCCTGGGCACTTAAGTCTATGAGACTCTTATCTCTAGTTAGTTGGCAAAAAAAAAAAAAAGTCAATCTTACTAACTCAAACCAATATTAGAATGAGAAAGATTAAGTTTTTAAGAATTGGCCAACTCTTGGAGGGTTTTTTCTTGAAGACAAGGTCTTTCTAGGCTATCTCAGTCTCCCAAGTGCTGAGATAACTGGTGTGATGCTAGGCCTGGCTTTCTTTTTGTTAGTTGTGGGGCTTGAGCTCAGGGCCTGGACACAGTCCCTGAGTTCTTTTTGCTCAAGGCTAGCTCTCTACCACTTTGAGCCACAGCACCATTTCCAGTTTTCTGGTGGTTAATTGGAGATAAAGGAAAGAAAGTCTGAGCCTCTCATCTCCAATTAACCACCAAAAAAAAAAAAGCTGGGAGCTGTGGCTCAAGTGGTAGAGAGCTACAAAGCTTGAGCTAAAAAGCTCAAGCTCAGGAACTGTGCCCAGGCCCTGAGTTCAGCCCTAGAACTGGCACACAAAAAAAGATAATTCCAATTACTGTTGAGGACTTTACAAGCAATGCATGAGTACTCTTTCTATCCAAGGATCAGAGTTTAATACTCTAATCATTGCCAATATCATAAGTTAATGTAGTATGTTTTAGTTCTAATTTATGAATAAGGTAAAATATTTCACATGGGTACCATTTTATATGTTTGTACAAGTATTCAGTTGCCAAGTATAGTTGGTCCTGCATGTAAGAGAAAAGCTAAAACCTAATAGGAGTTTAAAGGCACAGCACTAGCCCCTATTACAAAATAATATAAAATTATAAAAATAAGAATTATGAGCTGGGAGCATAGCTCAAGCAGAAGGGTTCCTGGCTAGCATGCAGTACCTAGTACTGCCAAAACTAAGAGGAGAAAAGGGGAAGGGAGGGCAGAGAGGAAGAGGCAAACAGAATAGGAATAAATTCCTTTGTATTTAAGCAGTAATGCCTTTAGTTAAAATACAAATATGTTATTTGAAGCACTATTAAACATCTATAACCAAAGCAAACACTTCTAATTGATTAGGGGAACTAAGTGGAAAAGCAGCTTCAGGTGGGCTACCAGGCATAATCTGGATTTTTCAACAGACTGACATTTATCAATGGCAGGCCTCAGAATTTCTGCCAAGTCCCTTACTGTGCATGGAGTAGGCAAATTCTAAAGTGGCCCATGATTCCCCTATCTCTGGTATATCCATACCTCCACATGTTCAAACACTACTGTAGGTGCTATATGGAAGGATTTTGCAGATATAATTAAGATTCTATGGCAGATGATTTACAAGAAGGATATTATTCAAGTGGGCCTTGTATAATCATGAGCCTTTAAATTTGGGGCTAGTTAGGGGTCAAACATGGGAAGTTCAAGATTGGGAACACAAGAAGAATCTGAATGTGAGAAGTCCATTGCTGGCTTTGTAGATGGAAGAGAGCCAAAAGGTAGAAGATGCAGGTGGCCTCTTAATGCTGAGAGCAGCTGGGGGCTGGCAGCCAGTGAGGAAGCAAGGATAAAGTCCTTGTTCCTACAGCTGCAAGGAACTAGGTCAGCCAACAAAATAAATTATTTGGAAGTAGATTCTTTGCTATGCCCTTTAGTAAGAAACACAGGCCTGTACTGAAGTGTGAACTAAAAGGCACTGGTTTGGTTTGTTTGGTGCCAGTATTTGGGCTTGAACTCAGGGCCTAGTTATTCTTCCTTAGCTTTTTTTGCTCAAGGCTGGCAACCAACCCCTTAAACCACAGCTCCACTTCCAGCATTTTGCTGCTTAACTGGACATAAGAGTGTCACAGACTTTCTTGTCTGGTCTGGTTCTGAACCATGATGCTAAAACCTCAGCCTCCTGAGTAGCTAGGATTTCAGGCAATAAGCCACCATTGCCTGGTAATAGGCATTGTTTTAAGCCATTAAAATTTGTGATACTTTGTAATACTGCTATAGAAAAACTAGTCCTGTTCCAAAATGCCAAGTGTAGCTTATTTCAGTGTCCCACTGCTCAATGAAATAAGGCAAATTAGGTAAGATGGTTTACTTATTTGGATCTTAAATATCCCCATAAGGCCCATGTCATTCTGAAGGCCTAGTCCCTAAACTTGGTGCTGCTGGAGATAGGAGATGGGTCCGAGTGAGAGGAAGGTCAGGTGCTGGAAAATGCCTTTGAAAGGAATACTGGGACTGGGACTATGGCTATTTGTTTTCCTTTTCCTAACCACAAAGGGATGAACAGACTGCCCCAGCCACATCTCTGTATGATTACTATGAGATCACAAGTCCAAAGCAAGAAGGCTAAGTGACCATGGACTGAAAGCTCTGAAAGTGCAAACCAAAATACATTTTTAAGTTGAATATCTCAGGTATTCTGTCACAGTAACAGAAAGTTGACTTAACAAATTTGCAAAATAGAGATCTCAAAATGAGGTCTGCATATTGTATGAGAGAGAGTCCCAGTGAAGAAGGCCAGGAATGCTGTTGCTTGCCTCTGTGAACTGTTGTCGTAGTTGTTCCTCAGTAAGACCCAAGGATCTCATCCCGCGGGCCCTACAGGCTGCTTGTAGTTCTGACACACTCAAATCCTTCACCCCTTCTTTGGCAATCATCTGCAAGAAGTATAAGGAATCTTTTCATTCAATTTTACATAATCCCTATATGCCAGCAAAATACACAGAAACATAGAATTGAGGTTTTGACTCTCCCTTGCACTGATTTCTGCAAAGGCCAAGACCAAAAAGTAACAAGGTGACTAGGAAGGCAGCAGTTGAGATTCAGGGTATTCTTGTAACAGATATTAATAATAGAGAAATTAATATAATTTATTCCATACACACACACGTATATTGTCTGTCGTGGAGCCTGAACTCTGGGCCTGGGCACTGTCCCTCAGCTCTTCAGCTCAAGGCTAGAGCTCTACCACTTGAGCCACAGCACAACTTCCGGTTTTTTCTGCTTATGTAGTGATGAGCCTCATGCATGTGAGGCAAGCGCTTTACCACTAAGCCACCTTCCCAGACCTCTTCCCAATATTTTGCTAACAAGTATTTCCCTTCTCAGTTTATGTTTTGCCTGCTTGTGGCATCCTTTTCTTCTCATAGCCTTTTTTTGGGGTTTATTAGAAAAAATATTTTATTTGAAAACATTTCAAGATACCACCTGTTGCATGTCCCACTGCTCCTCCCCCACCCCGACCCTGCCCACTGCCTCTACCCCAGAAATGCCCTTAACTCTCTAGTCCACTAAACTCCCTCAATAAATAACCATACTTTCCACCTAATGTGATTCAGATCTATGGTACTTCTAGGATCAGTATTGGTTCCAAAGTTATGAAAGCAACATCTTAAATAGAAATGGAGTCAGTGGGATCATGTTTTCTCAGTTCCCTGAGGTAGAATGCTTTATAGCAGCTGATTCAGATTCAGGAAATATTTTCAGTTGTGTGTGTGTGTGTATGTGTGTGTGTGTGTGTGTGTGTTGGTACTAAGGCTTGAACTGAGGGCCTTAAGTTCTCACTTGACTTCCTTGCTATAGCTGGTCCTCTACCACTCAAACCACCCCTCCAGTCCAGCATTTTGCTAGTAATTGGAGATGTTCTTTCTAGGGGTTTTCTGCCTGGGCTAGCTTTGAACCAAGATCTTCCAGGTTTTGGCATCCTGAATAGCTAAGATTACAGGAACAAGCTACAGGTGTTAAACATTTTGTTTTGTTTGTGGTACTGGTGATTGAGCTCTAGACCTTACATTTGTTGGCAGGCACACTATAATCTGACCGATGTCCTTAGACCTTTCTTACTTTATATAGTTTTGGAAAAGAATCTAGCCTAGACTACCATTCTCCTGTTTACATCTCCCATATAGCTAAAAAGATAGGCACATGCTACCAAGCCTAGCTATTGGTTCTTGTTTTATGTGGTGTCTGGCCATGAACCATGAACCATGATCCTCTTGGTCTCAACCTTCTGAGTAGCTGGGATTATATGTGTAAGCGTTCATGCTAAGTTATTTCCAGTTTTGAAAGAAATCTAATTAACAGTTATAGTCTAAATGGTGCTTTCTGTAAGATGTCTATTGCTTTTCCTCCCAGCATTATGTGTTGCCACCCATTTCCTCCTAGTCCACTTTGCTCATCAGAATATTTACTTTGGCACTATCCCCTGAGTGGGGACCAGAAGTGTGGGGATGTGGCCTTGCCAGGAATCTACTGAGCTGCTATTTCCTTCCCAGCATGTCCTAACTGCTTTAGATTAGTCCCAGCTAAGACATCAAATAAAGACTGCTAACAATGGCCTTCTCAATAAAATAACCCCCAGTACATCAAACAATTCCAAAAAATGAGTAATCAAGGTTCAAGTAAGTTGTCATGGTAATAGTTGTTTAAACCACTCATTTTGTCAGAACCAGTCCATGACTAGACCCAACAGAGAATACTGCAGTTCATCACAATGTTACCTGAAGGTGCTTCCCAGTGCCTTGAAATCCCCTACAGCTATGGTTAAGCTCTTACTTCATCATCTGCTTTTATAGACTTCAGTGTCATCAAGAGCTGAAAGCGGAGCAAATTGTTGGTTCCAAAGGACTGCAATTCTAGCAGTTTGCAAAGGGCAACCAGCTGAGGTCGATCTAAATGCTCCAGGGCTAGCTGATCCTCAAAGAGTTTGGAAAATCGAACTATCTCCTTTGTGCTGGGCCTGTGGCCTGTCTGGACCTGGGCAATGGAACAACAAAGTTAATTAAAATGTATGTCCTACTGAAGATAAACATTCCAGTAGACTATTTGAAAGAATTGTCAAGGCAGTTATGAATTCTACTTACTGTCCAAAAATGGATCTTGTGTTTCAAAGAACAGTAAAGAAATCTGCCTGAAGTCAAACTGAATCATCTGAAAACTCAGGAGTAGTACAAAAGTTTGACTAATTCCACCATCTTTCTAAGAAGTTAACATTCTCAACACAATTACTTTGGGCTTTTCTAAAAGTTGCTGTAAATATTTACAATGTCATATATTTATAATTTAGATTTTTGCAACTAACAAAGATTGTGAGCAATTTGGAAGATCCATGATAACATGAATTTTTCATGTAACTCCAGCCCAGAAGTGTTCGATATGATTGAAAAGACTGACACCTGTTTTACGTAGGATGAAAACTGTGTTGAAGCATCTCCCAATTTGGCTTTGTTCCTCTTTGCCATTTCTGTAATTGTTTCTTGAAGGAACTTTGCTAGCTCCAACTTTGCAGCCATTTTCTTCTTTTGTCTTTCTTCCTTAATATTAGAAGAGGAAAAAGTTAAGTAAGGATGGAAGAAAAAACTGTTACCTTGCTATTGATTATCCTTAAAACAAGCATTGTACTAATGTGCAGGCCTAATTGAATGGGTTTGGTGAGAACCAAAGCAAAGCTAAAGTAGCATCTACTTGAAACTTGTCTCCTTGATATTACATCTATTTCTCATGAATACAATGATCATAGCATTTGACTGACCCAAAATGAAAGGCTTTGTCATTATGAGGAATAAAATGGTATCTCTTTTTTTTTTTTTTTTGGTTGGTCATGGGGCCTGAACTCTGGGCCTGGGCGCTGTCCCTAAGCTCTTCAGCTCAAGGCTAGCACTCTACCATTTGAG
The DNA here is from genome assembly GCF_000151885.1 of Dipodomys ordii. NCBI lineage: Eukaryota > Metazoa > Chordata > Mammalia > Rodentia > Heteromyidae > Dipodomys > Dipodomys ordii. The sequence continues at coordinate 32,940,393 of NW_012267220.1, read as the reverse complement.
CCACAGTGCCACTTCCAGCTTTTTCTGCTTATGTGGTGCTGAGGAATGGAACCCAGGGCCTCATGTATGCAAGGCAAGCACTCTAACACAAAGCCACCTTCCCAGGCCAAGATGGTATCTCTTAACCTCAAACTATAAAGTAGCATCTTGGCTGCTACTTGAATAAACACCTGGTTTGAGTAATCCCAGATTCTGCTCTATAAATAAGAAAATAAGAAAACTAACTATCCTAAAGTAGTATAGAGTTTAAATAGAAAACAGACATAACTATAATTTGTTCTTAAATGCTATAATAAATATGAAAAAACTCACTACAAAGAAGAGAGTTAACTGGATGTCCTATAGATACTACATTGAGTCATATTTTGTTAGTCCTTATTCATCATCAGAAATGCAGTGCAGTTGGATGTAAGCTTGTAATCCTAGCTACTGAGGAGGCTAAGATGTGAGGATCCAGGTTCAAAGCTAGCCTGAGCAGAAAAATCTGTGACACTCTTATCTCCAATTGAACATTAAAAAGCTGGAGGTGGAGCTGAAGTGGCTCAAGTGGTTGAGTGCTAGCCTTGGGCAAAAAAAGCTAAGGGACAGAAACTAGGCCCTGTGTTCAATCCCCATTAGCAGTGTAGCATGCACACTTGCACACGCACACAAAAGAAGTCATGAAATGACACGGGCAAACGTTAAATGTATATTGTTAAAAAGAAGTCATCCTGAAAAGGCCATATACAGTAAAAAGACCAGTGGTTGCCATGAGCTAGAGGAGGAACAGAGTAGGGACAAGCAGGAAGAATAGAAGGGGCTTTTAGAACAGTTTATTCTATACAATACTGTGAGGGTAGATATAGACATCAGTACAAAATGGAGAACTATACACTACCAAGAACGAAGCCAAATATCAAGTATGAGCTTTAACTAATAATGATGTATCAATATGGGTCCTTTAGTTGTAACACAGCACTTCACTGATGCTGGATGTCAATAATGAAAACTTAGGTGAGAGGTGGGAATGGTACATTAAACTCTACTTCCTGCCCAATTTTCCTGTAAACTACTTTTTCCTGTAAATTTCTTGACTCTTTTTCTGTTTCAAAGTACAGAATTCTGTCTAAAGTCAAACTAGATCATGAAAAATAGTCTTTTTTTTTTTTTTTTTTTTTTGCCAGTTCTGGAGCTTGAACTCCAGGACTGGGTGATGTCCCTGAGCTTTTTCGCTCAAGGCTAGCATGCTACCACTTGAACCACAGCTCTACTTCTGACTTTTTGGTGGTTAACAGATGGTATGAGTCTTAGACTTTACTGCCTGGGCTGGCTTTGAAACTTGATCCTCAGATATCAGCTTCTGAGTAGCTAGGATTACAGGTGTGAGAGCCACCAGCACTTAGTTTAATTTTCTTTTTTCTTTTTGGTAGGTCATGGGGCTTGAACTCTGGGCCTGAGTGCTGTCCATCAGCTCTTCAGCTCAAGGCTAGCACTCTACCACTTAAGCCACAGTACCACTTCTGGTTTTCTGGTGGTTTATTGGAGATGAGTTTCACTGCCTTTTCCATCTAGGGTGGCTTTGAAACATGATCCTCAGATCTCAGTCTTCTGATTAGCAAGGATTAAAGGTGTGAGCCGCCACCACCTGGCTTAATTTTAAGTTAAAAAGAAAAAAACCTTACCTTTTTGGATTCACTTTCAAAAGTTGATGGCAACATATTTGGGAAGAGTTTCACAAACAGTGGTATCAGAAACTCCATGAAGGGCACAATTACGAATACCATAAATGGAACCAGGCGGAAAACATCAGCACAAGTTCTCAACAACTAGAGGAATGAATGCATAAGAAGTACTCCATTATTTTAGGGCATACCCAAAACAAATTAACCCAAATCAAGCCTGCCTTGGTCCTTACAGTCTTAAAAGAAAAAAGACAGGTTTTCTGCTACTCTGTGAAATATTTATGAGATTATCTTCAAGAAAATCTATAACATATTATTAACATTGCTTAGGGACGCATATATTAATGACATAGCATTAATTAAAATTTATTGTTTTTTGGCTTGCCTGTTTGTGCTGGCACCCGGACTCGAACTACAGGCTTTGCATGCTCACAGCTGGCATTTTGCTGGTTAATTGGAGATAAGAGTAAGGTCTTACCAACTTTTCTGCCCAGGCTGGCTTTAAATGATCCTCAGATCTCAGCCTCCTGAATAGCTAGGATGAGAGGAGTAATGCTGTGGCACTTGGCTTAAAATTTACTGTTTTCTTTGGTGATAGGATTTTGCTATGTTGTCCGGACTGGTCTTAAATTTATGGATAAAACTCATCCTCACACTTCAGCCTCTCCATAGACATATGTTGCTGCACTAGACTTTAAAATTAGTTTTTAAATATGTATATGTTTAGTATATTAACACTTGTACTTATGCATTTAATTTGATACCTCTTAAGTCCTTCGACATATTAAAAGCACAACTGTAATCATTCTATAGGCAAATATATTTTAAAAAATTAAGTGAGGGCTGGGAATGTGGCTTAGTGGTAGAGTGCTTGCCTAGCATGTATGAAGCCCTGGGTTCAATTCCTCAGTACCACATAAACAGAAAAAGATAGAAGTGGTGCTGTGGCTCAAGTGGTTGAGTGCTAGCCTTGAACAAAAGAAGCTCAGGGACAATGCTTAGGCCCTGAGTTCAAGCCACAGGACTGGCAAAAAAAAAAAAAATTAAGTGAAAGTTTGTTACAGACAAACTCAGAAGGAAACTCAGGTTGTGTGAAAGCTGCAGGTATCCCACAATGGTAGGGTACTTGTCTGGCATATGCAAGGCCAGGGGTTCCGCTCTCAGCACTACATGAAAACGAACTCCGGTTCTGACCAATATTTATCATCCCTACTTTAGTATCTGAATTGGGGAAGTGTCCAGGCAAGCTACTTTGACATTTTTAAGATAAAGTTTAAGATATGTTTAAAACTTGGCTCTTACCAAACCTAGTGGCTCTAATTCCAGCTACTCAGAAAGCTGAGCTTGGGAAAGGTCAAGACTAGCTCCAGCAAAAAGTTAGCAAGACTGTATATGAACATAAAAAACTAGATATGGTGGAGCATGCCTTTAACCTTAGGTGCAAGGGTCAGAACTCAAGACCCTCTTCAAAAGATAACTAAAGCAAAAATTGGTTCCAGGTATGGCTCAAATGGTAGAGTGCCAACCTAGCAAGTATGAAGTCCCTGAATTGAGATCCCAGTATTTAAACAAACAAAAAACCCAGTTTGGTTCCAAATAATTCACATTAAATTTCACATTTTCCTCCTCACATAAGGTTCTCTCCTACCCTTCGTCTTTCTCGTCTGGTCAGCACCTGTCCATGCAGCAGTCTCCAAACCATTCTAGCAGCAACTTTGGTGTCAATCCAAAGTAAGTGGAATCCATTATAATAATATTTAAGTTCATCAACGATTTTTTGTCTGAAAGATCGTTTTCTTTCATTAATCTTTGTCTCAGGTCTTTTTGTGGACTGAGGACTTGTCTCTTTTGGATTTTCTGGGGTTTGTTCCAGCTGATGTTTACTAGGGCCCTGGTGTAGCCAACAAGTTGATGTGTGTGGCTTTTGGATTAGTCTAGTTCGTAAGTGAAGTCCTTCACTGTCTGACTGACTGATATAGGAGGAGTACTTCTTACTTCTGTAGTTCTTCACATAGTTCTTACTTAAATAATCAGGCAAGTGAAGAAATGCAAGCGATGGAGAATAAGAAGAGCAGGTAGGAAGCACAAAATGGCTAGGGAATCTGGAATAAAAAGCAATATTCTTTCAACACAGAGCAGTACAAAATAATTTTTTTTTGTTTTTCTTTTTTTTTTTTTTTAGTGCTGGGACTATAGCCCAGGGCTCACCATCCTCTAAGGCTTTACCAATGAGATGCTTTTACCATACTCCTAAATATAACTTCTTATCCAAGCTTAAATATAGTATGTTTAATCATTGAATGTGTTCTATAAAAAAACTAATAAATTAATCCCTAAGTATAATTTGCTATATAAGACATTAGAGGTTTTATTAACAATACCTACTAGCAAACATTTTTCTGTTAGAGATTATGTCTGATAGTGTTGTCGCCAAATACTATCATAAAATAGATAGAAGACCTGTGTTTTTACCCATGCTATTGATAATAGGAATTTTTAAGGTACACTTAGTGGTCTCTGTGGTGATTAACCAATCATGTAATACTGCTTTTTGTAAGTATTTTCTATGGTCTCCTTCAAATGAAAGGAACTTCATGCAGAAATGCCTTCTCCAAAATTTCTCAAGAACATTAGGAATAAGAATTAAAATTGAGTACTGTGACCAAGAATCTATACATTATAGTATGGTAACAACTGACCATCTTCAGTTAAACTGGAAAATAAAAGTAAGACAAGCCAGGCACCAGCGGCTCATGCTTATAATTCTAGCTACTCAAGAGGTTGAGATCCAAGGATCACAATTCAAAGCTAGTCTCGGCAGGAAAGTCTGTAAAATTCTTTTTTTTTTTTATTGTGAAAATATTGTACAGAGGGGTTACAATTACATGGGCAAGATAATGAGCACATTTCTTATCAAGCATTGTAGTCTCCTCCTTTGTTTTCCCTTCCCATCCCTTTCCATCCTTCCGCCCCCCCAAGCCTCCTCCCCCACCCTACCAAAGTTGTAAAGTTCGTTTTCGACATAACTACTTATACATCTCATTGTTGCAATGGGTCCACCTGTATCCCTATTTAAACGATTTTTTTCCCTTCCCCTCCACAAATTATACGGACATCCAATACAGTGAAAGCAGGGGTTATACCGTGGGGGAGGGACATACAAAGCAACAAAGATGTAATCTTATAAATGTGTTAGAAACAATCACATGAAAGAAAAAAGCATTTGAATTCATATCTTAGGGTTCATTTCCCTAACATCAACTTATCTGACCTTTTCTGCTTGACTCAGACATATACTAGTTATTGCAAATAAGATTCTTAAGCCGCAAAAAGCTACAAGAGATGTGTGGCTCAAGTGGTACAGCCCTAGCCTTGAGTGAAAAAGTTAAGGAACCATGCCCAAACCCTGAGTTCAAGTGCTAGTACTTACACACACACACACACACACACACACACAGAGTTCTGAGCAAAGAAAGTTACTGGCAAAGAGACTTCTGGCAAAAAAAAAAATGGCTTTTCCATTCTTTTATTTTTAAAGTATGCCACAACATTTTTTTAAGTAAAAATTAAAAAAAAAACACTTAATGGCCAAATTGGAAAGTGTACAGTATATTTGGCACATTGTAAGTTCTCAGTGAATATTATGAATATATAAATAAGCGGTAATAGGCTTTTATGAGAGACAGGCATATATCCTAGAACTGTGGACTAGCCTTTTATTCCCTTTTAAATCTGAAAGCCTTGTTTTATATCCACAGTTTCAGAGGCATTACCCTGAAACTATCTTACCTGTCCTACACATCTACAAAATTATCAGCCTAATTTCTAAAGTTTAAATACATTAAAATGCCAAGATTCAGCACAGTTAAAAATCAGTGACACTGGCTGGGAAGGTGGCTCAGTGGTAGAGCGCTTGCCTTGCATGCCTGAGGCCCTGGGTTCCATTCCTCAGCACCACTTAAGCAAAAAGAAAAAAGAAAAAAATCAGTGACATTGTGTACTAAGCCAATCCTTTCATAGATTTCATAGATATACTTTCCATCCAGATGAATAAAGTTCATATACCCATAGGGGAAAGGGACATTTCTAAAACTTACCTTGTCCGGACAATAGCTAAGACTGAATGATAACTGTAGAAGGCCATATTTCTGTCTCATCTAACCAATACAAGAGACCTAGGCAAAAGAGTAAAGAAGTTAGTATTTAAAAACAAAAAAATCATGGCTGGGCTGGAAATGTGGCTTAGTGGTAGAGTGCTTGCCTTGCATGCATGAAGCCCTGGGTTCAGTCCTCAGTACCACATGCACCGTAAAAGCCAGAAATGGCACTATGGCTCAAGTGATAGAGTGCTAGCCTTAAGCAAAAGCAGCTCAGGGACAGTGCCCATGCCCTGAGTTCAAGCCCCAGGACTGGCCAAAAAAAAAAAAAGACATAGCTGGGTGCAGGTGGCTCATGCCTCTAATCAAGAGTCTAAGATCTGGGCTGGGAAGGTGGCTCAGTGGTAGGGTGCTTGCCTTGCATGCCTGAGGCCCTGGGTTCGATTCCTCAGCACCACATAAGCAAAAAGAAAAAAAGCTTGAAGTGATGCTGTGGCTCAAATGGTAGAGCACTAGTCTTGAGCTGAAGAGCTGAGGGACTGCACCCAGGCCCAGAGTTCAGGCCCCACGAGTGGACCCCCGCCCTCCCCCCAAGAGTCTGAGATCTGAAGATCATCCAATTAATCATCAACTCTGGAAGTGAAGCCGTGGCTCAAGTGACAGAACAAAAAAAGCTCAGGGAGCACCCAGGCCCTGAATTCAAACCCCAGGACTAGCAGGTGTGTATGCGCGCACACACACATACACACATCAATTAAAAAGTATCAGGATTTAAGTTTTTAATTATAGCAAGAACAGAAAATTTGCATATTCAAAGTGCAAATCTTCAAGTTCATTCCAACAATTGTAACATTTTCCTAGCTCTGAGTTGGAGATCTCAATACATACAAATGATCTGTAAGATGATGATGCTCATGGAAGTGGCCTGCCCTTCCCATTTTAATTTCTGGTCAGAGATCTGAAATATATAATAACCTGCAAAGGGGGAGGGGCAGTATTTAAGAAGGTAAGAAAGACAGGCGCTGGTGGCTTACACCTGTAATCCTAGCTACTCAGGAGGCAGTTCAAAGCCAGCCCGGGCAGGAAAGTCCGTGAAACTCCAATAAACCACCAGAAAATTGGAAGTGGCGCTGTGGCTTAAGTAGTAGAGCACTAGCCTTGAGCTGAAGAGCTGAGGGACAGCGCTCAGGCCCAGAGTTCAAGCCCCAAGACCGACAAATATTGTAATAATAATAAACTTTTATTCTATTTGATCAAGCTATCCCAGCCCTTAAGTCTGAGCTAAAATCGCTCCCGTGCAGGTGAAAACGGGTTTTCGCGTTAGTGATTCTCCAGAGCCCAAACTGAACTTTGGATCCCTTTAAGCTTCAGGCCTTTCTCTACCCTGCAGCGTTCTTCAGCTAGGAGAGCCGGTATGCAGTTAACTGGGCTTAGAGGGTCACACTGGAACGGAAGACCTCAACCCCTGAACTAACATTCTGATCAGGGGATGGCAGAACCTCTAAAGCAGCCCATGGCGGAGGGCCCTGGCTGTGGGAAGGCCAGACCTGCCCCGGCGGTTACGGAGCGCCCAGGCTGGCACTCCGCCCTGGGCAGCAGCACCCCCTTGGGTTTCTCACAGCCCCACCCCTCCCCCGGGGGTTACCTGCGTGTCTGGCGCGTCACCACGCAATGCAAAACGCGTCCTCCGCTTCCTCAGCCCGCGGCTTTGGGGAGTGGGGTTTGGGTGGGCTGTGGTTGGGGTGAGGTCGCGGGAATTTTCTCTGTTTGTGGGAGATGCAGGGCTGGAGTAGGCCCGGAAAAGACGGCCCTTGGGAGTGATCCTGGTTGTAGAAATCAAGACGAGAGAAGCAGGGCGCATGGCACAGAGTGGAAATTCGGCGGCGACGCGCGGGAAAGGGGGTGTCGTAGAGGCTGAACTCCCAAGTTTGGAGGCTGGGTAGGGGACGAAATCGAGGGCGGAGGAGAGCAAGGTGGGATGGGGGCGCTGATGGGAGTTGGAAGGTGCAGAGGAAACGGGCTCCAGGAGGTGGGACGTAAGCCGCCCACCAGGAAGTAATACCGGGACCACCTCTACTTCCTCCTGGGGACTGCCTCTACCTCCACGGCCCGCTCCCCGGAACGGCCGCCTCGGTCCTCCCAGTTCTTTCCCACTTCCTCCCCCACCCGACAGCTAGAAAGGCCCCGAGGCCTAGCCTCTATGGCTCCACCTCTTGCCTCTCACACCATGACGTCATTGAGTGATGACACCACCATCCAATGAGCTTTCAAATGCTAGGGCGCTCCTTCCTGGGAGCCCGCCCTCCAGGCCTTAAGGTCTCACCTTACTCGATAAGACTTCACGATTGCCTTTAGTCCAGGAAGCGTCGGTGGTGGAGTACACAGCTGACGTTTCTCTGTTTATCCACAGGATGCCAACCCTCGGAGACACCCTGAAATAAAGGCCAGATTAAAGGGGATCTAATCCTAGTGTAAAGTTGGATAGTCGCCATGGTAACCGTCTTGGTATCACGAATGACGTCACTTTGATGTAGTTTCCTCCTCCCACTCACAACTCGGAAACTGCTTTTGGGGGACCTGAGAGCTGCGGAGGAGATCGAGGGGGCGTGGCAGAGGGGGAATGGGAAGGAAAACAACCCTCTGGCTTCACCAGAACGCAAGACAGGAAAGCCGAGAAATCTTTATATGGCAAAACCTAAATTCTTCTGAGAAATGGTCACTTAACAAGTGTTGGTTATGAACAGCAGTTTGTGTAGAAATCCCAACATCTGACGTTTATATTTAGCATAGCTGTAAAATAAGTCATAGCACATTTGGGGGCACTTCGTTTCCTTGAATAGCAACAGTCTTGGCCCAGTGAAAAGATACAGAAATATTCTTATTTGCACGTTCTCTCTTCCCATCCATTGATTTGGTTCTTCTCTTTTCCTTCTTTTTTGTCAGTCGTGGAGCTTGAACTCTGGGCCTGGGCACTGTCCTTCTACCACTTGAGCCACAGCACCACTTCTGGCTGCTTTTTGATTTATGTGGTGCTGAGGAATCGAACCCAGCGCCTCATGCATGCGAAGCAAGCACTCTACCACTGAGTCACCTTCCCAGCCCCGGCTTTTAAAGATGAAAATTGTAGTGACTCAGCTAACCCCAGACAATAAGGAGTCGCTCTCTCACGGAGAATCCTATTCACATGTGAGCCAGTTACAGACTTTTTTTCATCTGGGTAGCACATGTGTGAGGATGGAAGATGGCGGGATTAAATTTCAGTAAGAACTGCAGACTACTTCGAATCCAGAAACCATTTTCAGCTAATAACCAAATAGGATCAACTATGTCAAGTAGATAAAACTTTTCAGTTTAGCCGCTAGAGGTCCCTTTGTGAATATCTGATACCCAACTTAACATATAAAGGTTTCATCTCAGGTTTTATGTTTACAAGAATTAAAATAAATCTACGCATCTTTTCACATCACTTTTCCCTCCCTGAAAATTCACAGTGGATAATGTTTTAGCTTTAAAGGATAGGTATAGCCTTCATACCCATTTTGCAAACATATCACTCACTGTATTTCCACATACATGTATTTTTTTCTGGAAAAGATTAGAAAGGATACAAAAATATTCCTCTCAATTCATTGGGAGACATTTTATACTGGGAAATATTCATGCATTGTATTTACTTACAACCAGACACAGTAAAAACTCATTAAGTATTCATAAGGCAGATGAAGGATTCCTTGCCCAGTTTCTGAAAGATGAGCTGGGTTTCCTACCATAGCCATATGTCAGCAATTTTTTGTTAAAGGATGAGGCTAGATAAATTTTAACTTACAAACATCACAAATCACAGCATGAATTATTAACAAATATTTTTGTTATTCTAAATGTGATATACAGAGGGATTACAGTTATGTAAGTCAGGTAATGAGTGTATTTCCTTTTGGACAATGGGAGGGGCTCCCCTTTCCTGGCTCTCTCACAGTTTTTTTTCTCCTGTCCCTACATACAAGTTGTATAGTTCACTTTCAATATAGTTTACCCTTTGCCTTCATTTCTGTGACATCCCCCCTTTGCCCTCCCAAAGACAGACAAATGAACTAACAAAACAGAAAACAAAAAGAGCAATAAAGAAAGAAAGAAAAAAAACCAGCCGGGAGCTAGTGGCTCATGCCTGTAATCCTAGCTACACAGGAGGCTGAGTTCCAAGGATCGAGGTTCAAAGCCAGCCCAAGCAGGAAAGTCCGTGAGACTCTTATCTCCAATACACCACTAGAAAATGGGAAGTGGTGCTGTGGCTCAAGCAGTAGAGCACTTGCCTTGAGCTGAAGAGTACAGGGACAGCGCCCAAACCCAGAGTTCAACCCCCACAACGGACAAAACAACAACAACAAAAAACCCTCTTGTTTCCATTTCCTGGAGTTCATTTCCATAAATATTATTTTATATTATCAGAGGCACATAGACATTGCACCTTTGTGTTCCTCCACTAAATATCCTCCTTTGGTCTCTTTGTGTGAATGCCTGTATAATTTATCATGTACTGGTGTATTTTAGATCTAGCTTCCACATGTGAGAGAAAATATGCACCACTGGTCTCTCTGATCTCTCAATCTGTCTCTTTCTTTCCTTTTTTTTTTTGGGGGGGGGTCTGGTTATGGGGCCTGAACTCTGGGCCTGGGTGCTGTCCCTCAGCTCTTCAGCTCAAGGCTAGCGCTTTACCACTTGAGCCACAGCACCACTTCCGGCTTTTTTCTTTTTTTTGCTTATGTGGTGCTGAGGAATTGAACCCAGGGCCTCAGGCATGCAAGGCAAGCGCTCTACCACTGAGTCACCTTCCCAGTCCCCTTCTTTTATTTTTTTATATCACAATACTTGGGGTTTGTATTTAGGGATTTGCCTTTGCTAGGAAGCACTCTATCAAGAGCCACACCCCAATTTAGCTTTCTTTTCCAGTACTGTCTTTGGATATTGGCCTCATAAAATAGAAAGGTGAGCTAGGTTTTCTACCATAGCCATATATACGCAATTCTTTTTTTTTTTTTTTTGGTTCCAGTTGTGGGGCCTGAGCTCTGGGCCTGGGCGCTGTCCCTCAGCTCTTCAGCTCAAGGCTAGCACTCTACCACTTGAGCCACAGTGCCACTTCCGGCTTTTTTCTTTTTGCTTATGTGGTGCTGAGGAATCGAAACAATGGCGTCAGGCATGCAAGGCAAGTGCTCTACTACTGAGCCACCTTCCCAGCCCTGTAAGCAATTCTTAAAAAAATAAAAAAATGAGGGGCACTGGTGACTCATGCCTGTAATTGTAGCTACTCAGGAGGCTGAGGTTCAAAGCCAGACTCTTATTAACGACCCCCAAAATCTGGAAGTGGAGCTGTGGCTCAAGTGGTATAGCACTAACCTTGAGCAAAAGAGCTCAGGGACAGCACCTAGGCCTTGAGTTCAAGCCCTGGACCAGTACCAAAAAAAGAGAGGGTATGTTAAGAATACCTCTTACTATTTGTTCAAAGTAATGTCTCCCTTCTCTAGGTTTGCAATTTCTTTAGTTTTGGTATAGATTTGCTATATAAAGAGTTCTTGTATATAATTCAAAATAGAAAAACAACTTTTCCATAATTATGTTAGATTTATCTTGATGACCTGTTTGCTTAGTGTCTATAGAAGATGTTGGATGCTGAAAAAATGTTAGTGTCTATTTCCCTAAGACTGGCTTCAGGTCAAAGAAAAATTCTTCATCCATGCTTTTTCAGGAACACTGAATACTTCACAGAATTTCAATTTTAAACTTCTGTTGTTAGCATAGCTACTAAAAGCAGCTAAAATTAAATTTCTGGGCACAATTTACCAACTTCTCTAGGGGAGAATCCAGGTGCTAGATCAAAGGGACAGTTTATCACCGAACTAGGTTACAGGAAGGTAGAAGAGAATCATATAGGGGTAGAAGACCAATTTTTCTCTTTCCAGAAAATAGGCAAACTAGGTTCAGGTGGCTTCCTTGGCCATCTGCACTTACGTGTTTATTTTTGTGCCTGTACACTCAAGGCTGGTGCTCTACCACTTCCAGTTTTTTGTTGTGTAACTTAAGATGAGTCTAATGATTTGTCAGTTTGGGCTGGCTTTGAACTGCAATTCTCAAATCCAGTCTCCTGAGTAGCTAGGATTACATTCAGGAGTCATCTGTTTTGAAAAAGAATATTTGTTGTTTTTTTTTTTTGGGTCCGGTCGTGGGGCCTGAACTCTGGGCCTGGGCGCTGTCCCTCACCTCTTCAGCTCAAGGCTAGTGCTCTACCACTTGAGCCACAGTGCCACTTCCGGATTTTTTTTCTTTTTGCTTATGTGGTGCTGAGGAATTGGCACCCAGGGCCTCAGGCATGCAAGACAAGCGCTCTACCACTGAGCCACCTTCCCAGCCCATTATTATTATTTTTAATGGAGAAAATAGTAATAGGGATTCTTAATTCTCAGTATCGTCGTTAGCATTATTATGAATTATGTTAAGCAGGGTACTGGTGGTACTTGCTTGTAAACATGCTTGATCAGCGGGGGCCAGAAACCTCCACTAGCCTCCATCACTCCCTCTCCAAAGTAATTAAACAGCGAAAGCGGAGATGAAGGTGTGGCTCAAGTAGTAGAGTGCCAGGCAAATGGAAGACCCCAATTTCAAATTCCAGTACCACCAAAAAGTGGTAAGCCCTGAGTTCAAGTCCCAGGACTGCCACTAAAATAAAATTCTAACTTCAGTATATCCAATGATGAAGATATTAGGAGTTTCTTGTAACAGTGCCAGATTGGACAGTATCTGGTCTATTAGAGACTAGGACTATCTAGTAGTGCTAGTGTCTATAATTCTCCGGAAAGAGCCGAAGACGCAGGTTTCCTCATCAGGTTTCCTTTGTACGTTGTTGGTGTCTCCGTGCTGCCACGCTCTAAGTCATTACCACCAGGCCCCAGGAAATACCGCTCGTCTGCACGCCCTTGCACGACTCTTACTGTGTCATACACCCAGGGCCTTCCATTGTTTTACACATATTTCCTAGAAGGGGGAGGGCTGGAGGTTCGCAGAGTTTGCTGCCTCTGCTCGCTCTAGCGTGAGCGGTCGGGGACCGCTGCCCTCGCGTCACTCCGTGCAAAGGTCTGGCTGGAGCACCCAAGGGCCCCCGCACGTGACGGGCACGGCGCCCTCTCGGTCCCCCGGGGTCCAGGGTGCAGTAGCGCTGACGTCCTCCTGGTTACCCACAAGCCTCCGGGCCGCGCGGTGCGAGCAGGAAGAAGGCGGCGCAGACCGACGCCTGCCCGGGAGGTCCCGGCGCTTCCTGAAAGGGAAGCCGTAGCCGCCCGCTCTCCTCACACTGCGAGCCGGGGGCTTTCCGAGTCGTATGGGGCCGAAAGGGAGACGGCTCCCGCCCAGGTTCAAGGGCTGGATCGCTACCCCTGGTCTCCGCAGGCCAACCCTCGGAGTTAGGGCGCTCTTTTCTGACAGCTGTCGGACAGACAGCCGCGGCTGAGCCATCCCGCTCGCTCAGGGGTCTTTGGGACCGCGTACTCAGGGCAGCTTCTTCCTCTTATTTAAGATCTGTAAGCAGGGCCACTCCGAGGGTACCAAAGGGCATTCGATACGTGCGCTTACTAGGCACCGGAGAACACGCACGAGCACGGTTTTACCTGGCAGGCCCAGCCCAGGCCCGCCTCGCCGGTCCTCTAAGTCTTGCATCCGACCCTTTCGCCCAGTCCTGGGCCGTCCCTTTGCTTCATAGCCCGCGGCGCCGCGTCTGGTCTAGACGCTCTAGCGCCCGCTCGTATTTCTGGTTCGGGCTCCGGCTCTTTTCCCTCCCTCCCCCCCTCCTCCGCCCCCGCCCCCGCCCCCATCCTCCCCTCCCCCGTCGCGCGTTTGACCGGGCCTCTTCCTCCTTTCGTCCCCAGCGCCCCTAACCCGGGACTGCATTTCCCGGCAGGCACCGCGGCTCGCGGCCAATGAGAGGCTGAGGATTTGGCGGCGGCGCCCCAAGAGCCGGGGTGGGGGGGGCTTTGTGCGCGGCGGCGGCGGTGTCGGCGGCGGCGGCGGGAGCGCGAGCGGGCGGCGGCACGGAGGCGCGGAGGCGGGGGCCGACGAGGCTGTGCGCGGGACGCCGCGGAGAGGTGTGCAGGTTCTGAGTAGAACCCCGAGAACCCTATCGCCCTGTCGGGCCGCCAGCCACACGCTCTTCTCCAGCACCAGCGGCTGCGCGGCGGCCCCCGTCCCGTCGCCTTCCTTCCCACTCCACCGCCCGCAGCCTTCCTCCACCCCGCAGCGCGGCCGGCCCGGGCCAGCCGTGGCCCACGTCGGTGCGGGCCGCCATGGCTGATGCGCCCGGCGCGGGGGAAATCTAGTCCGGGGATTTCATGCGGCCTAGCTTGGTTCCGTCTCCTACCCCCGCGGCTCCGGCAGCTGCCCGAACCCTCGCCTGACTCCGGGCCTCCGTGTCTCTCCTGTGATCGCACTGACACGGCCGGGGGGTTAGAATGGAACAAACTGAAGGTAAAGTGCGTGCGTGTGAAGGTGCGTGTGCATCTGTGTGTATGGCAAGGAGAGGTTTGAAGAGGAATCGGTGGGGTGGGGGCGGCCTAGGGATGGGGCACCCATAAGGAGCGAGACCCGGGGACGAGAGAAGCGGGTGGCCTGAAAGCGTTCGTGGGGAGTCTTATTGGGGAGAGCAGATGGCAAGGTGGGGGGTGTGGAAGGAATTGGGGGGTGGGGCAGGGGAGGTAGGATTGGGTTGAGAGATGTAGTGGCTGGGTTGGGAATTGGGAGGGGAGGTGGGATGGGGGCGGGGATATAGGTGGGAACGGGGGAGGGGCAGGGAAAGGGGAGAAGAGTTAGATTTGGCGATTGGAGACATGGGTGGACTGCGAAATACGGAGGTCTGGGGCGGAGTGTGGGAACTGGAAGAGTCTGGGGGAGAAAGAGGGTAGATTTGATACAGAAGTGGGACATCTTACGAGAATCAAAGGAGAAACGAGGGAATCAAAGTGGAGGAAAAGATAAATTGAGAAAGGGATGAGAAATGATTGAGGCAGGATGCAAATAGGAAGATAGGAAATAGATGCAGAAAACTGAAAGACACACGATTGGGTTTAAGTGAATGTTGGAAGGGATGGGAACGATCCACCAAGCGTCACTGAGTGGGAGGAAAAGAAGAGGATGGGGGTAGTTAAAGTGTTAGTAGGGGAAAGCCTTTTGTTCCTATATTTGTGTATGTTCTGATGCCTTTTATTTCAAGGCCAGAGAACAGAGAAGCTAGTGGTTATGGGGTTGTAAATTGTTGTGAAACGGGGGCGATGTGGGTGTTACTGTTTTGAGGGAAGAGAAGATATGTTTGTGTTATGGTAGGGAGACAGGGAGAGGCATGGCCGTAATTTGATGGTTTGGGTGAGGGAGGGAAGACTATTCAGATTTAAAAGGGGCAGGGGCAGCCATGTTTGCTGCCAGGCACTGCAGTGTAAATAAATTCCTTTTCCTTCCCGACATCAGTGTGAATCTGGAAGAGGACAAGCTCACAGTGTTACTCTCCCTTCCCCCTTCTTTCTATCCATGAACTCTTCTTCCCTTACCTCTTGGGTCATTTACAGTTATCCATAACCACTGAAGGATATAGTGGTGTTTTCCATCTTGTGTGTTTTGCTGCTTCCCCCTCTCTTTCCTCTACCTACTGGTTGCAAACCAGGCATGCTGATGTGCTGCAGTGTAAAATTAAAACATTTTAATAAATCTAAAACTAGCTTTTTGACTAGCCGAATGAATCGTTATTATTCTTCGTATTTAAAACATGATTCTGTAAAGTCTTTTAAAATATTGATTGGTTTCAGAAGCCTCCGAAGCAGTCAACATGTTTTCTGCAATTCTTTAAGTAAACAAGGAAATTGCATCGGTTATTTTACTTGGGGCTGTGCTCTTGGCAAAAGCACTGTGTGGGGGTGAGAAGGGGTAGGAAGATTGCCAGTGGGAGTTTATCTGCTTGCTGTATTTTCAGTGTTGGAAAATTAGAGATGTGCATCTTATTATTCTGATAGCTTTTAGTTATAAGGTGATAGGCATGATGAGAATAGTGCTTTTTTTTTTTTTTTAATTTTAATGAACTCTTCCCTGTCTCTGCTTTCTGGTAGCTAGCTCAGTACACTGTCCCAAATGCCAGTTGAGCGGTGTAGTAGGCATGTAGTTCCTACAACCTTTCATTTATTCTTACAACCTTTCCTTACTCATTTTAATTTTTATTTTAGTGGAAAGTCAGTTCACTATCAGGAAAGTTATTGTAATTCTTTATTCCAGGGAAACTACTTGGATGATTTGAAATAGTATTATAGAAGTTTAAAAACTATTTACAGTAGATAAATTGATACCAGGTGGAGTCTGTTTCATTTTCATATTTTAAAGGATTAAATGTCTGCCTGACCTTTTTTTCATAGTTGTAATTGGAGTAATACATACTTAAAACCATCACATTGATAGTGAAACTCTTCTTACAATAGTGGAGGTTCTGTTAAAATTCTAGTTTGATAGAATCAATTCAGTTATACTATATATTGACTTAACTTTAATATTAATGTCCCATCAGTTGTTACAGAGTTTAGGATGTGTTCTTAGTTTAGTGGAAAAATTAAATTGGATAGTGTCAGTACTCAGTGTAAAGAGTAGATTGATAACTTGGACTGTTTTGATTTGATAATAGTAAGACTGTATTTTGTGAAATTCTATGAAGATCTGTTCCATTCACAAGAGCCATTCAGCATGATTTTTTTTAGAATTAATTTTTATGGAGATTTTTTATTTCTATTTCCCACTCAGTTGACATGCTATTTGTAATTAGTTGGCAGACTATGTGCAAGATCATTGCCACAAATTTTAGGAAAATGAGCAATCATTGTATATTAAACTAGAAAAGAAATCAGGCTGGAAGTTTGTATGAGTCATGTTCAGTATTCTGGTTCCTTTCAGATGAAATGGTATTTATTTAATTAAGATTACCATACTCACCTTTTTCTTTTTTTGGTTGGTTGTGGGGCTTGAACTCTGGGCCTGAGCCTGAGCTGTCCCTCAGCTCTTCAGCTAAAAGCAAGCACTCTACCACTTGAGCCACAGCACCACTACCTTTTTTTGGGGGGGAAGGGGGGTCATGGGGTTAAACTCTGGGTCTAGGCTCAGTCCCTCAGCTCTTCAGCTCAAGGGTAGCACTTTACCATTTGAGCCACAGGGCCACTTCCCGTTTTCTGGTGGTTTATTGGAGATAAGAGTTTCACAGCCTTTCCTGTCCAGGGTGGCTTCCAATGGTGATCCTCAGATCTCAGCCTCCTGAGTAGCTAGGAGAATAGGGGTGTGTAGCTCGGATAACAGGCATGTGCCATTAGTGCAAATGTAACTTTTTTTTAAAACCTAAAATAGCAAATGTTCTTAAACTGATCACATTTATAGTTTCAGATAAAGGAACTTAGTTACCTGCATGATGATTTGAATCAACTGTCCAATCTGATTGTAAAGATAGTAGCTTCTGGAGTTTATGATGATAGTCATAATAACCATATAACAGATGCTAATAGTTTTCTTCGTGTGCTGTGTTATGTTGTGTCTTATAGGTCTGATTTCTTCTTTTCTCTGAACAATTTATGTTGTTAGTACTTTTAACTTCTTACAAATGGAGAAACCAATTTTAAGTAAAACACAAACGTTATTAAGCATTTAAACAGTCAGTACTTAAGTCCAGATCTTTTCTAATTATAGGACCTAGATCAGTAAACCTTTTCTTTTAGTTTCTTTTTTTAAAAATCATAAGAATACATGCTTGTTATTTGAGACTTTTTCAAATGTTATAAGAAACTGAGAAGTAAATAGTACTTCCAATTGCTCTATACCTTTGAAGTTGCTTTAGTGGCCTCCTAGGAAATTTCTGTGCACTTAAATGTATGTTGCTCTTAAAATACATATGATGGGATCATTCTGTCTGTGTTTTGGTCTTTAGGGGAGTATGGTACTGGGAATTGAACCTAGGGCCTTACCTATACTAGACAAGTGAGAGCAGCACTAGTCCATTTTTATTTTTATTTTGAGACAGGATCTTGTTAAGTTATTCAGGCTGACCTCAAATTCACCATCTTCCTAACTAGTCCATTTTTGCTTCTGTTATTTTTCACATGAAGTCTTGTGTTTTTGCTGGGGCTGGCTTCATACCTATGGTATCTCATGTATCTGGAGTGACAGGTGCACACTACCATGCAAGGTTTCTTGGTTGAGATGAGGTCTTGCTAACTTTTTGCAGGATTGGCCTAGATCCGTATCCTATGATTACTGTCATGAGCCACCACAACTAGCCCTTACTTTCATGTTTTATTTTTTTATTTTTATTTTTTGGGGTCCGATCGTGAGGCCTTGACTCTGGGCCTGGGTGCTGTCCCTCAGCTCTTCAGCTCAAGGCTAGCACCCTACCACTTGAGCCACAGCGCCACCTCCGGCTTTTTTCTTTTAGCTTATGTGGTGCTGAGGAATTGAACCCAGGGCCTCAGGCATGCAAGGCTAGCGCTCTACCACTGAGCCACCTTTCCAGCCCTACTTTCATGTTTTAATAAGTTGTCTGGGGCATCTTTTAAAATTAGCATACATGCTCCTACTGTTTAAGGTTATATAGTATTTCATTATTGGTAACATTGTTATTTAGATTAATGGATTTTACTATTTTAAGTAATGTAGTTGACCCTAAATTACATTTCTTTTTCTTTCTTTCTTTTTTTTTTTTGTCAGTTATGGGGCTTGAACTCTGGGCCTGGGTGCTGTACCTCAGCTCTTTAGCTCAAGGCTAGCACTCTACCACTCGAGCCACAGCACCACTTCCAGTTTTCTGAGTGGTTTATTGGAGATAAGTGTCTCACAGACTTTCTGCCAGGACTGACTTTGAACCTCGATCCTCAGATCTCAGCCTCCTGAGTAGCTGGGGTTACAGGCATGAGCCATGAGCACCCAGCTCCTAAATTACATTTCTAGCAATTTTAAATGAGAGATTATCTGACTTACCTTACATTAGAGAGAAAGCAGACTTACAAAAGGTAAGTCTAATAATTTGGTGACAGACTTGTTTCTTGGATCTTTGTATCACATCAGTTACTCTCTTGCAGTGAAAGTATTTGAGCTGTCTGAAAGCTGAAGGCAAGGGAAAATACCCAGGGTTAGCCATGTTTAGTATAATGAGTTGGAAGGGAGTGGGCTGGGATGTAGCTCAGTGGCAAAGTGCTTGTGTGGCAAGTGCAATGTCACCTGGGTTCATTCCCCAGTACCAAAAATAAGAGGGGAGGGGTGTAAGTTATAGTGAGGCAAAGAATCTTGCTTATTTATACTTTGTCCAATATTTCATACATGCATCATATGTACAAAATATTCCTACATGCCTAAAGGCATGTAGGCTTTTTGCTGGTTATTTTGGAGATAGAATTCCAAGGGCTTTTCTTGCTTCAAACCTTGATTCTCTGGATCTCAGCCTTCTGATTAGAATTAGAGGAATGAGCCACTTGTACCCAGACTACTTATTTATTTATTTATTTTTGTCCATCGTGGGCCTGAACTCTGGGCCTGGGCGCTGTCCCTCAACTCTTCAGCTCAAGGCTAGGGCTCTACCACTTGAGCCACAGCGCTCCTTCCAGCTTTTCCTGTTTATGTGGTGCTGAGGAATTGAACCCAAGGCCTTATGCATGCGAGGCAAGCCATGCGAGCACCTTCCCAGCCCCTACTTTGGTTATTTTTGAGGTAGGGTCTCACATTTTTGCCTGGACCACATCCTTCTGTTTATGCTTCCCTTGAAGCTGGGATGACAGGCACACTCCACCATTCTCAGCTTTATTAGTTGAGATGGGGGTATTGTCTGGGCTAGCCCCCGCCTTCCAAGTAGCTGGGATTAGAGATGTGAGCCACTGCACCTGGTCTGTGTCCAAGTTTTCTTCAAGTTTGTGTTTTGTATAATGAAGTGGTTTTTGGCAAAAATTTTCCGGTTTTAATAAAATTGTCAATGCAATAAGATAGCAATGAAATGAAAAAAAAATCAGTGGTCCAATCACTATGTTGGAAAGAAACTTGAGACACCGGTAAAATGGGCTAAAAATAACCAGTTGAAAACAAGAAGTTGAATCATTTTTGGTTACTATTTATTTAAATTATTTCTGCCTATAAGAAGAAAGTAAGTTACCATGGATACCAAATGGGCTCTTTTAAGTCTTGCCCAATATATTGTAGATACTAGAGAAATTAAAATATTAAAGCTTAAAAAATTGGAATTTCCTACCCGTAAAAACTGTTTCTCAATTCAGTGTTGGTCTTTAGGTTTTACTTTACGAAAAAAGAAAAGACATCTATTATTTTTTTTGAAGGAGCACCTAAGATGATTTATTTCTTTGTTAATAAGCAACATGTCCAATAGTTGAGTTTCTAAATACTTAGTGAGTTTTATTTCTGAAGGCTAATCTTTTTTTTTTTTTATTGTGAAAATACTGAATAGAGGGGTTACAATTACATGGACAAGATAATGAGTACATTTTTTTTTTTTTTTACTCTACCACTTTACTTACAGCTCCACTCTGGCTTTTTGGTGGTTAATTGGATATGAGTATGAGTACATTTCTTATCAAGCATTGTAGCCTCCTCCTTTATTTCCCCTTCCCATCCCTTCCCATCCCCTCCCCGCCCCCTCCCACCCAAACCTCTCCCCTCCCCCAGGCTAATCTTTTTATAAACATTAATAAGGGTTCAGTTAAGAAATAGATTATGCTGTTGGACTCTGGTGGCTCACGCCTGTAATCCTGGCTACTCAGGAGGTTGAGATCTGAGGATCCAAGTTCAAAGCCAGCCTGGGCAGGAAATTCCATGAGACTCTTAACTCCAGTTAACCACCAGAAAACAGTGGTTCTGTGGCTCAAGTGGTAGAGCGCTCGTCTTGAGCTGAAGACCTCAGGGACAGCGCCCAGCCCACAGTTCAAGCCCCATGACTGACAAAAAAAAAAAGACAGAGATTATGCTAAGACCATATAATATTTTTTAAAAGCTTATAGTCTTGTTTTCATTTTTACTATTGACCTTAAGTACTTATTAAATACTTTAAACATTAGTAATTTGTGCTTGCACAATATGGCATGAAAAAAGGTAAAAAGCAAATCTTATGAATTCAGTGAACAGTGTGTGTGTGTGTGTGTGTGTGTGTGTGTGTGTGTGTGTGTGTGTGTGTGTGTGTCTTGAACTTAAGGCCTGAGTACTGTTTCTTAGTTTTTTTTCACTCAAAGCCGCTGCTGTTACTTGAGCTACAGCTTCACTTCTGGCTTTTTGGTCGTTAATTGGAGGTAAGAGTTTCACAAACTTTCTAGGATTACAGGTGTGAACCACTGGTGCCCAACAAACATTCAGGTTTTAGGATGAATGTGTTCTAACTCCTAAAGTCTGTTTTATTAATAAGATATTAAATTTGAAAATGCTCTTTGAATGAGTTTTAGCTTATTTTTAAGTTTTAGGTGTGAATCTCAAGGTTATCGAGGTCTTTAAGGAGAAAATGAATAGGAAAATAAAAAAATTATATATGTTTAGTTTCTGTTTTACCTATATGTAACCCTATGTGGCACATTTGATAGAATTCCTACATAACTTACTTTTTTTTTTTTTAGTGAAGTTGAAAAGCACAGAATTATTTAATTAAGTAATAAATTCAACTGAGATTTCAGAGCCTCCTCAGAACAAGAAAAGAGTATCATGATAAATGTAGGATAGGTTTTTAGTCAGAGTATTTGAAGTATTTTTTCTTTCCCTTTTTTTTTGATTGTGTTTTATTGGTCATGTGGCTTGATCTCTGGGCCTGGGTACTGTCCCTGAACTCTTGCTCAAAGCTAGTGCTCTACGACTTTGAGCCACAATGCCACTTTCAGTTTTCTGGTGGCTTATTGGAGATAAACCCAGACTTTTCTGTCCGGGCTGGCTTTGAACCAGGATCCAGATCTTAGCCTCCTGAGGAGCTAGGATTAGAGGCATGAGCTACCAACACCTGGCTATTTTTTTTTTTTAAGTGTATGTGTGTCCTGACTTCATAGCTTATATTTTTATTTTATTTATTTTTTGGGTCCGGTCGTGGGGCCTGAACTCTGGGCCTGGGTGCTGTCCCTCAGCTCTTCAGCTCAAGGCTAGCGCTCTACCACTTGAGCCACAGCGCCACTTCTGGCTTTTTTCTTTTTGCTTATGTGGTGCTGAGGAATCGAACCCAGGGCCTCAGGCATGCAAGGCAAGCACTCTACCACTGAGCCATCTTCCCAGCCCCATATATTTTTATCTTAATAGATGATTAGACATTAAATAATTGTTTTTCTACCATTGGATATAGCTTTTCTTATTTTAATGTAAGTTACATGCATACTTCCTAAAACATGTAGGTAAGTATTTTAAATCTAAGAAATGAGTGGCAAAATAAAATATAGTTGCTCAAATTGATTTGGGAATGAAAGATCATATGGTGACCTTTCTAGTGGTGTTTAGCCCACTGCCAAGATGGTATGGTGGTCATTTGTTCTTTTTTTTTTTTGTTGGTCATGGGCTTGAACTCTGGGCCTGGGCAGCTGTCCCTCAGCTCTTCAGCGCAAGGGAGCGCTCTACCACTTGAGCTACAGCGCCACTTCCGGTTTTCTGGTGGTTTATTGGAGATAGGAGTCTCACGGTCTCTCCTGCCCGGGCTGGCTTTGAACCGCGATCCTCAAATCTCAGCCTCCTGAGTAGCTAGGATTACACGCGTGCGGTCATTTGTTCTTATAGTGACTAAGTTCTTATTGCTGTGGCATCTTGTGACAGTTGAGTCTAAAAAATGAGCAGAAACTTTAAAAACAATGTAAAACCTTTTGAATGTTATGTAGTATGATACAATCAAGAAAAGCACATAAGTCCAATGTACAGTAGAAACAAATGATTAAGAATTGAATATCTACCACCCTTTCAGAAAAGCAGCAGAGGCAGCTTCATTGCTTTAGCTGGTATTTCATTGGTTGTCCTTACACTTTAGAATTAAAAATGTTGATGTCCTTTTTCAAAATCAGAAAAGCCTGAAAAATTCATAATCATAAGGCTCCAGAAAATATAAAAATGATATAAACTGCTTTTTTGTTCATTTCTATGAATGCTGGGATGTAAACCAGGCTTCCTTCACACATGTTACGCATATACTGTACTACTGAGCTGCACTCCCACCTCCATAAATGGAATAACCAGTTTTTAATTGTTATTGTAAGAAGGGATGTCTGGGTAATTAAAAAAAGAAGCCACTTCCTGACAGTAAGTGTAGGCAGCTGGTAGTTTGGTTTCATATTTACAAGTATATAACAAAAAGTAGTGTTGAATCCTGCAAGAAAAGTTTCATTTTATACTATTTGTTCCAAGTTTGTCTCTGTTGTACATTCTGTGATTTTTGCTTTTGGATTAATATTGGCTCATATATATGTATATATGTGCATATATATATATATATATAATTAAGTAATTATACAAGGGAGTTCAATTCATCATGTCAGTGCGTCTTGATCTGTGTCTAAGGTTGCCCCATTGTTCACTTTTTAACTTAAATATGTTATTTCATAAAAATCAGCTTGACTCTCATTTTCAAGATTGGAACCATTCAAAAAAAATCTCAGCCTGTGTTTGACCCTTAATCCTTGGTGTCCCTTGAGTATCATCTTTCTGGTAATTTGGCCACGTAAGCCAGATTTCTTCAGAAGCTAGGGAAATTTACTGGATTGTGCCTCCCTAGCTTTCTAGATTTTTTGTTTTGTTTTTTTGTCGGTCATGGGACTTGAACTCAGGGCTTGGGTGCTTGTCCTTGAGCTTTTATGCTCAAGGCTAGCACTCTACTACTTTGAGCCACAGCACCACTTCTGGTTTTCTGGTGGTTAGTTGGAGATAAAAGTCTTAGGAACTTTCTTGACCAGGCTGGCTTTGAACAGCAATCTTCAGATCTCAGCCTCCTGAGTAGCTAGGATTACAGGCATGAGCCACCAGTGCCTGGCTCTAGATTTTTTTTCTTACCTGTTTGGAAAGGTTCTATGTTGATTTTCAAGGATTATAATGGTAGAAAAAGTTTAATGTCACCAACTGTACCTCTTACAACCTGGTAAATATAGTATTTTATACAACTATCATATGAACTTTGAGAAAGACATTTTAATAATTCAATTATATACATAAATCACAGCTTTACTTAGTTATTATAATGTTGACTGTTTCAGCCATCTCCCTTTTAAAATGGTCTCTATAGGATCCAAATTCATTAGAGTGTTTCCTATTAAATGTAGTAAGACCCTTCTCACTTTGCTCTATTGCATCTTGACTTCCTTTCTGTAATTATTTTCTTAACTTCCACTGAGGATTGAATATATTTCTTGCTAATTTTCCCTAAATATAATGAATATATACTTATTACATATAAATTTATGTTTTATATATCCATACACTTATATATAAATATATTATGTGATTATTTTTAATTTTTAAGAAACAGTTTTAGCTTTTAAGGAACATACATATATAGTTTCCTAATTATATATATAAGCATGATTTTAAATAAATGTAAATGTGATTTTATGTATAAAGTAGGGATGTAAAAGTACTGAGATGCATATACCTGTGTATATGTACATATGAACATATAATTCTTCTAAAAAAGACTGATGGCTCTGATAGTTTATTATGGCCCCATTTATGTAATAAATGCTATGTGTATATTTGTGTATGTATGTATGTATGTATGTATGTGATGTTTTGGTGGGATTAGGATTTGAACTCAGGGCCTCTGGCTTGCTAGACAGATACCCTGCCAATTGAGCCATACCCCATGCCCTTTGTTGTTTTTCCAGTAGTGTCTTAAGTGTTTTTCTGGGGTTGGCCCCAGACCTTAATCCTTCTACCTAAAGCCTCCTAAATAACCAGGAATACTGGTGCTTACAGTATACCTGGCTTCTTGGTTGAAATGAATCTAGCTAACCTTTTGCCTCAGTGGGCTGTTACTTGTTGTTTTCCTGAACTCTGCCTCTTGAGAATTTTCATATTTTATAGGAAACTTGAACTTTTCTAGAGTGGCTACTATGGTTTTAAAATATATATGTTATGAAAGGATTACTTACTGTACAGAAATTAAAAGCCAGTAAGATAAAAACAAAAAAAGCCAGTAAAACTCCTGGCGTTGGTGGCTCACACCTGTAATCCTAGCCACTTAGGAAGCTGAGATCTGAGGATTGCTGTTCTAAGCCAGCACAGGCAGGAAAGTCTGTGAAACTCTGATCTCCGGTAAACTGGAAAGTGAAAACTGGAAGTGGCACTGTGGCTCAAGGTAGAGTGCTTGCCTTGAGCTGAAGAGCTGAGGGATAGCACCCACGCTGAGTTTAAGCCCAGGCCAAGTTCAAGCCCCATGACCCACAAAAAAAAAAACCCCAAAGCCAGCAAAAACCAGTAAAATATAAACAAAATTAAAATCACCTGAAATTCTACAAGCTGGAAGTAACTACTGTTAATACTTTCAATATTTTTCTTATGTATGTGTATTTTTATAAAGTTGAAACTACATTTGTTATGTTATTTTGTACATGCTTAATATGTTGTGGAGCAAATTTTTTCAGATTGTGGTTTTAAAAACATAATTTCTGGGGTGGGAAGATGGCTCGGTGGTAGTGCTTGCCTTGCATGCATAAGGCCCTGGGTTCGATTCCTCAGCACCACACAAGCAGAAAAAGCCAGAAGTGATGCTGTGGCTCAAGTGGTATAGTGCTA